>NW_028173148.1:0-22500 GCF_963971535.1 Notolepis coatsorum
TGACGCCACGTGCACGCACGCTCCCAGGCATGCGCATAAATGTTCCCTCGCGTGCGCACAGACTAAAGACGATGCCTAACTGCCTCTAGGAATGGAACGTAACACATTTCATTCACAAGTTGTGTGTGAATGTAACCGAGGACGTATTTGAACACACCTGACGACCTGAGCTATTGTTATGCAAAGTAGCCAGGTGGGTACATACTTGGCGAGTTGGCGCATCAGTCGAGTGCAGTGCATGTGCGTGCGCGTGCTTCTGCTCACAGAGCCGTGCAACCGCGTCCCATGAGCAACGCACCCCTGGGTACGATACAGTACAGCTTAATGCAAACAACTGCTAAGAGGATGAAGACCAGGGCCCTGTTTCTTGTACCTGGATAACTGAGTTAGCCGGATAACTTTAACTGGATAACTGAGTTAGCCGGACTTTCCGGTTCCATGTACGTGGATTTTCCAAATCACCATGACAACAGATCCAAAAGTTTGAGCCTGGTCGAAAGCAGAGTTCAAGTTCAAGTTAGCCGGATCACGCAGAGCCACGCCCCCGCAAAGAAAGTGACAGCTCGTTTCCTGAAATTATTCCCACAGCCTAGGATCTGCATTATACCATTCTGAATTACGTTTTTGTGCTCCATTCTTCCAGAGGGGGCTTTTGAAATGTAAAATAGACCCAAAATGCTGATACTAAATTCACTTTGTCCTAAATAATGCACGTTATATATACCGTGGCGACGGTGGCGCTCGCTCGTGCGATGTACACATTATGTGGTTATTTTAATTGTAACTGGGATTAAGATGTCTGATGAGATGCGCTGTTTGACGGATTTGAGAAATTGAATGAGCCGTTGACGTCACATTAATGAATGAGGATAAAGAGATAAACTTCATTCAAAACAAAGGATATTCTAAACACGGGTCTCTCGTTCATTAATGTATAAACAATGAATTTATCCCATCTGGCACAGTGGTGCAGCGGTAGTGCTCAAGCCTGCCAACCCAGCGACCGGGGTTCAAAACCCGGTGTTTCCAATATGATTTTTTTGAATATAATATTAATGATTATACGCCAAAGTAGCCTGGTTTTAAGTTAAAATATTATAAATCTACATGCATTGAGGATGTCATTCTTTATATAGCTCTCAACGTGCACCAAATTGAATTATTCCTATATTGCAAAAAGAAGGAGACGACTAGGGTCTCGAACCCCGGTCGTCTGTGTGAAAGTCAAAAGAACAACCCGTTAGACCACATTGGAGATAAGTTAAAGATTGACTATACATCAATCAATGGGTAAGAGAGCCGTATCGTAATTCTGTATAACAGTTAACTAATTATTTTCGCTAGCAAGATCTCATTTGATATTCAATCCAGCAGGCAAGTTTAAAGAAATATAATCTGATTGATTGAGGTAATGAGGGACTTAAAATTAGCCTATAGATAACGCATTTAACTTGTCGGCGAGGCGATTGAGCTGTATTGCAATCTGTCAATAAAGTCTTAAATCAATTAATCAATCAATGCCGTTAGAGAATCAGGATCTCTGCCATCGATACGTGCTGGCTTTTCACCTAAAGCGGCCGCGCGCATTTAGCCTGAGTCGCAAGTCTGGCTTGAGTTAACGAGACTGAATCCACCTTCGTGGAACAGGAAAATCCCGGCTTCAAACATCGGGTTAACTGAAGCTGGATAATGACATCTTGATCGACTTAGTTGAACCACGTACAAGAAACAGGGCCCAGAGGAATACGTTTGTCTTGTTTACATCAGGGCCCTCGACAGGTCGTAACAGTATCATACAGTGGAAGAGTAAAAAAAAAAAAAAAAAAAAATAGGCTGTGTAAACAATAAATATAATATATACTATTTTTTTTAAGTGGAAAAAGCTGTGCCATTTGTGCAGTAATGTGCGAGATTGTGATCAGGGAATGTGGAGTCAGTCAGTTGTGGAGACTGTGTTAATGTGGTGACATGTACATTTACATTTACATTTAGTCATTTAGCTGACGCTTTTATCCAAAGCGACTTACAAGTTCTGTACGACAAGCCATCAGGAAGAGCACAACTCTATCAGCTGAGTAACAATGTTCATCAAAGTGTTGAGTGCTACAGTGTAGGTTAGTTTATTAGGACAAGTGCATGACAGTATGGTTAGTTAGGGTTAGATTTTTTATGTAGTGTCCATGGGGGGGGGGGGGGGGGGGGGGCATAGGGACCTTGTCAGTTGGGGGGGGGGGGGGGGTGTTGTTACTAATGAGGCCCACTGCAGATGGGAAGAAGCTGTTTGTTCGTTCTCGTGGTGAGGTGAGGTGTTGGCCCTGATGGACCGCAGAGGGGAGAGTTTCAAAGAGACAGTGTCCCGGGGGTTCAGTGGTCGACCGCGGTCTTCTTACCCCCACGTCTCGAGGCCCCGGAGAGAGCCGATCACCCCCCATAATGCCCCAGGACAGTTCAGTCAGTATGTTCTTCCTGTGCCCCAGGACAGTTCAGTCAGTATGTTCTTCCTGTGCCCCAGGACAGTTGAGTCAGTATGTTCTTCCTGTGTCTCAGGACAGTTCAGTCAGTATGTTTTCCTGTGCCCCAGGACAGTTCAGTCAGTATGTTCTTCCTGTGCCCCAGGACAGTTCAGTCAGTATGTTCTTCCTGTGCCCCAGGACAGTTCAGTCAGTATGTTCTTCCTGTGCCCCAGGACAGTTCAGTCAGTATGTTCTTCCTGTGCCCCAGGACAGTTCAGTCAGTATGTTCTTCCTGTGCCCCAGGACAGTTCAGTCAGTATGTTCTTCCTGTGCCCAGGACAGTTCAGTCAGTATGTTCTTCCTGTGTCCCAGGACAGTTCAGTCAGTATGTTCTTCCTGTGTCCCAGGACAGTTCAGTCAGTATGTTCTTCCTGTGCCCCAGGACAGTTCAGTCAGTATGTTCTCCCTGTGCCCCAGGACAGTTCAGTCAGTATGTTCTCCCTGTGCCCCAGGACAGTTCAGTCAGTATGTTCTTCCTGTGCCCCAGGACAGTTCAGTCAGTATGTTCTTCCTGTGCTCCAGGACAGTTCAGTCAGTATGTTCTTCCTGTGCCCCAGGACAGTTCAGTCAGTATGTTCTTCCTGTGCCCCCGGACAGTTCAGTCAGTATGTTCTTCCTGTGCCCCGGGACAGTTCAGTCAGTATGTTCTTCCTGTGCCCCAGGACAGTTCAGTCAGTATGTTCTTCCTGTGCCCCAGGACAGTTCAGTCAGTATGTTCTTCCTGTGCCCCAGGACAGTTCAGTCAGTATGTTCTTCCTGTGCCCCAGGACAGTTCAGTCAGTATGTTCTTCCTGTGCCCCAGGACAGTTCAGTCAGTATGTTCTTCCTGTGCCCCAGACAGTTCAGTCAGTATGTTCTTCCTGTGCCCCAGGACAGTTGAGTCAGTATGTTCTTCCTGTGTCTCAGGACAGTTCAGTCAGTATGTTCTTCCTGTGCCCCAGGACAGTTCAGTCAGTATGTTCTTCCTGTGTCTCAGGACAGTTCAGTCAGTATGTTCTTCCTGTGCCCCAGGACAGTTCAGTCAGTATGTTCTTCCTGTGCCCCAGGACAGTTCAGTCAGTATGTTCTTCCTGTGCCCAGGACAGTTCAGTCAGTATGTTCTTCCTGTGCCCCAGGACAGTTCAGTCAGTATGTTCTTCCTGTGCCCTGGGACAAGTTCAGTCAGTATGGATGATCCATGAAGCGATATATAAACGAACAGCCAATAAATGTGAAGTCTGTGAAATCTTTGAACCTCTGTTGTCAATATTGTCAATATAACCCCCCCCTTTCCCCACTAATGGAACTGGTGTCGTGGAGTCACTTCGCTTTGAGCGTTTCCGCGGTTAGCGGCTAACGCTAGCGCCTCTCTGTCTCTGGGTGTGTGCGTGCGCGTGTGTATGTGCATATATCTTTTGCGCATCCCCTGAACCGAACAATACACACATGCCCCGAACCGTGGAGCTCGTACCGAACGGTGTACGGTTTGAATGCGTACCGTTCCACCGCTATTAAGTATTCCTCTACATGGAGACAAGATTGCTTTCTGGCACGTGGGTTTCCTACAGTGCATACACACACACACACACACACACACACACACACACACACACACACACACACACACACACACACCATCATAAATGCACACAAAAATCAATTCAAAGGCATGTTCATAATTTATTCCACCCCACTCATTCATACATAAAGATGCATGCTCATCATTATTACACATATACACACACACACACAACAGATTAGAACACAAAAGGAAACATCGCGCTTATACTTTGTACACATTATTACACACACACACACACACAACAGATTAGAACACAAAAGGAAACATCGTGCTTTGCTCACCAACAACTCAAGCCACTGAGAAGACCTTCCCGCCTGCTCTCTGTAGACCTTGGCTGCTGGGGCAGTCTGATAAAGGACACACCCACACACACACACACACACACACACACACACACACACACACACACACACACACACACACACACACACACACACACACACACACACACACAAGGCTGACCCTGAAGAGGGCTGCAGGGTAGATAAGTCCTGCGGCCGAACCAACCGTCGCCCAACAACACCCACCGCGTTTAGTCTCTTATTCCACCTCCACTGCTGACATGTGAGGACTCTCGTTTGGTTCTTTGAGAGTTATTATTTTTTATTGTTGCTTGTATGATTGTTGCGTGTTTGAGGCGTGTGTCTCGCGCGTCGTCGTACAGTAGTAGTAGCCGACGCCGGTGTTCTCTCTACCGATGTGCGCGCGCCTTTTTCTTCCTCTGTTTTATACTTCATTTCCTCCTTCATTCCTGACATTTTATCTTCCCCTCTCCCCCCTCTCTCTCTCTCTCTCTCTCTCTCTCTCCCTCTCCTCCCCTCTCCCCCCTCTCTCCGCCCCTCCTCCCCATCTCCCTCTCCCCCCTCTCTGTCTCTCTCCTCTCCCCTCTCTCCCCCCTCTCTCCCCCCCTCTCCCCCTCTCTCCCTCACCTCTTTTCCCCTCTCCCCCCTCTCTATCTCTCTCCTCTCTCCTCCTCTCTCTCTCTCCCCTCTCTCTCTCCCCTCCTCCCTCCTCTCCCTCTCCCCCCTCTCCCTCCCCTCTCTTCCCCTCTCCCCTCTCTCTCTCTCTCTCTCCCTCCCTCTCCCCCCTCTCTCCCCTCTCTCCCCATCTCCCTCTCTCCCCCCTCTGTCTCTCTCCTCTGTCTCTCTCCCTCTCCCCTCTCTCTCTCTCTCCCCCCTCTCCCCCTCTCCCTCTCTCCCTCCCCCCTCCCCCCTCTCTCCCTCCCTCTCTCCCATCTCCCTCTCTCCCTCTCTGTCTCTCTCCCCTCTCCCTCTCCCCCCCTCTCTCCCCTCTCTCCCCCTCTCTCTCTCTCCCTCTCTCCCTCCCTCCCCTCTCCCCTCTCCCCCCTCTCTCTCTCTCCTGCAGGGGTACAGCGTGTGTGTATCTGACGGGAGGACCGCTCATGGCTCCAGAGCAACGGCAGCAGCAGCAGCGGTCTCCTCCAGGGCAGGGGGCCGCGCTGCTGAACGGAGCCAGGGAGGGAAGCTCTCCAAGGGGCAGGAGGAGGAGGAGGAGAGCCTGCAGGCGCGGGGCCAGTGGGGCAGCAAGGCGGAGTTCCTGCTGGCCGTGGCGGGGCAGATCATCGGCCTGGGCAACGTCTGGCGCTTCCCGTACCTCTGCTACAAGAACGGGGGAGGTGAGGCGACTTCTTCTTCTTCTTTTGCTGCTGCTCACTGTAGCGCCCCCTGTATGTAGCCAGTGGTGCAGTGCTCATCATGGGACGCGGTAGCACGCCGTTCCACCTCCTTTCCGGAGCAGAAGCATGCACTAGGGCTGACCCCTATTAGTCGATTAGTCGACCAATCGGTCGAAAAAAATAAAAAATAAAATAAAATATTTAATTTAATTTAATTTGTTATAATTCTTTTATCATTCTTTCCAAGAGAAAAGAGGCCTAGAAGCGTGGCTAACGCTAATGGCACGCATACCAGAGGCTAACTGCCTAAAGGCCTCTACATGCTACAGCAACTTCAAAGCAACTGCACCACAACATCGACAAAGGAAAGGTGTTGCAGACACTCTGCCTTTATGCTTCTGCAACATCGACGCACAGCCTATGTAACATTGTACCCTGTACGTAGCTAGGTTCCCTAGATAGATGAAACTTCCCTTCTCAACCAACCCATTGATAACAAGCAGAAAAATAAGCATAATTTTTACTTCCGGGCGGGGGGTTTCAAAATAAAAGAGCGACGTCTAAAAGCACCGTAAATACGTTTATTTTTTACAATATCTAACGTTACACGAACCTAAACTAACCTAAAGTTAGTTTAGGTTTGTGTTAGCGTTAGATAATGTACAAAATAAACGTATTTCCGGTGCTTTTAGACGTCGCTCTTTTATTTTGAAATCCCCCGACCGGAAGTATTATAGTGTCTGTTGCTAGCAGCTTAACTTTTGCCGGCCGGTTCTGTGCTTTTTCTAGCTAACGTAACATCATTCGTTTCCAAAGGAGAGGAGAGAAAGACCGCGGCTAAACTACCTGTTGGAATAAATTAATTGATTGATGTTTAACTTGTCCCTGTGTGTGTCCAGTCATTTCGACTAGCAAATCAAATCAAATCAAATCAAATTTATTTATAAGGCCCGACAACACACGTTAATGTCCCCATGGGCCGTACAGGTCTTCTTTAAACAAGTCAAGAAGAAAACATAACAATAAGTTAAGAACAGAACAAGAACACCATAAGGTCCAAACATTTTTAGATGAATGCAAAAAAAAATGAAAGAATGCAATGTTGTATTTAACGTTACCTCAGGATACCATTGTATTTAGTTGGTTAGCTATGTAGCTAATGTGGATAGCATTTTGAATAGCACCAATGCTAGCTGGCTGGCTACAGCTTTATTTACTAAATTATGGAGGCTTTTTAATCGTCAAGGTAAGAGAGGATTTGTCATGATCAACTGAAGGCGTATGCTATGGAACAATATGTGCTTGGGTTTTCAGAAAAAGGCCAGCTATGACGCTAATTATTTAGCTAATATTAATAGCATAGCTTGCTGGCTACAACAATGGAGGATGGTATTCCTCGCTGCGGGACCAATATTATTCTATGACAGCCCCGCCCCCATTCACTACCAACCAATCACTGCTACGCAATATCAACGCAACGGTTGTTTAGATTCGATTTTGGAGACAGGCACGCAACATCCTCGCAACACAGTCTACAAGACCCTCTCCAACAACCGCGTTGAAATCGCGCCGATGTTGTGTTGCAGTTGCTTTGAAGTTCTCGTCTCGTCTCTGAGCGGATCTCGGCCTGTCTGTCCGACATCTCCGCCTGGATGACGACCAACCACCTCAAACTGAACCTAAGCAAAACAGAATTGCTCCACCTGCCGGCCAAATCCTCCCCCCTGACCGACCTCTCCATCACAGTCGAGAATGCAGCTGTGACCGCGTCCCCGACCGCCAAGAACCTTGGTGTTGTCCTCGACGACCAGTTGAACTTCTCTGCTCACATTGCAGCGACAACCAGAACCTGCAGATTCCTCCTGAGCAACGTCAGAAGGATACGCCCCTTCCTGACAAAAGAAGCCACCCAACTCCTCATCCAATCAACAGTCATCTCCCGCCTCGACTACTGCAACGCACTGCTAGCTGGCCTCCCGGCCACTGCCACCAAGCCTCTTCAACTCATTCAAAACGCAGCGGCCCGCCTGATATCAAACCTACCGAAGTCGGCCCATGTCACCCCACTTCTTAGGGACCTGCACTGGCTCCCCATTGCTGCACGTATCCGCTTCAAGGCCCTCGACCTAGCATACCGTGCAGCAAAGGGAACCGCTCCCGCCTACCTCCGGTCAATGGTCTCTAACTACACACCCTCAAGACCCCTACGCTCTGCATCTTCTGGCCGCCTCAGACCTACTCCTATCCAAGCTCCCGGAGGGTCATCAAAGAGAAGCCGCCTATTCTCAGTCCTTGCCCCACAATGGTGGAATGAACTACCCATCCCAGTTAGGACAGCCGAATCCCGTCCAATCTTTCGCCGTCGACTAAAGACTCACTTCTTCAACCATTATCTGAAATGATAAAATAAAAAAATAAAAAAATAAATCTAACCCTGACTAACCTTACTGTCATGCACTTGTCCTAATAAACTAACCTACACTGTAACACGCAACACTTTGATGAACATTGTTACTCAGCTGATAGAGTTGTACCCTTCTTGCTGTCTTGTCGTACAGAACTTGTAAGTCGCTTTGGATAAAAGCGTCAGCTAAATGACTAAATGTAAATGTAAATGTAAATGTTGAAGTTGCTGTAGCATGTAGAGGCCTTAAGAAAACAGGCACAGAGGCACTGAAAGAGGATTTCACCCGTCTAATGAACACACTAGAAATATCAAGATATATCCATCAGTGGACCAATTGCATGCTTTTGCAGAGAACAAGAAGCCTTCAGTCGACTCCTTCAGACATTAAGCACCCCCACAGCCCAAATGGAATGATAAAAAAAATTAAAAAAAAATACTTATTTTTTTTTGTCGACCAATAGTTGACTTAACGGCAAATTTGGGCCAATCATAGTCGACCATCCAAATCCTTAGTCGAGGACAGCCCTAGCACGCACACACAGGGGTGTAGCTCCAGATTCTGGGCCCCATGAAAGAATATTTGTAGGCCCCCAGTGTATGCGATCGCGCGAGCGAATTTTTTTTGGCCATTTTTTTATTGATGAAAACGCATAATATGGTTTTTACCTATACATTCGGATCAGCAGTTCAGCACCTGCACTGTTGGTGGGTGAGCCTAGTAAAGGATGTCGCATTGCGTTCATCTTCAATGAATGGACCAATGCAATAGTCTACCAAAGCCCCCCCTCTCTCTCTATATATCTCACACACACACACACACACACACACACACACACCAGTGCATGTGAGCGGATCGGAGCGTGAGCGGCGCGGGGCGCGGAGCGGCCGGTTTTGACGTGAGCGAGGAGTGGGTTTTAAAATGAGTCGGCGCGACGTCCGGAGCGAGAGTTCTCCTCCGCTCCAATCCACTCCAGGCCGCTCACAGTGGTTTAACACTGTTGATGTAATATATACATGCAGTACAATGTCAAAGCAACAGATGGCGATGTACAAACATGAAGGCCATTTTCAACCAATGAGAAGGGTTCAGGCTTCGTCACTGTAGAGACGCCCACCATAGATATCTATGACGCCCACACTCACTCTCCTGTTAGAAAAGGTATCGACGCCATTGTTGTTGACGTTAGCTTACATGCTAACGTTAATGGCAGCGACCATAGCATTGTGGCTCGGCTAGCCTATCATCGCTTAATAGAACTAGTGAATGGATAAACAACGTTATTTAACATTGCAGAATGGCTACAATTACAATGCGGCTCAATACAAACAATTGTTAAGGGGCCCAGGGGGTGTAGACTGTTGTAGTTTGAGCTCATTTACACCATGCTCCAAAAAAGAAAAAGAAAAACTGCCGAGCGATCTGGCGCGGGGAGCGGGGAGCGCTCGATTCAAGGTGAGTGGGGAGCGAGCGGAGAGCGACTTGGGGGCGGGGTCAACATGAGCGATTAGCGGAGCGGACCAAGCTTTAAAGAGCGAAGAGCGGATTTCTCGGCCGCGCCGATCCGCTCACGTGGTCTGACACACACACACACACACACACACACACTTCAGAAACAAACATAGTATCAATGAGAGCATCAATAATACACCCGAGTGATGTCTAGTAAAAAAAAAAAAAAAAAAAAAACTTTTTTTTGGGCCCCCCCTCAGTGCTGGGCCCTTGGAATCATCCTAAGCTACCCCCCCCCAGCTACGCCCCTGCGCACACACACAAGAATGCGTTCAACTCGACTCGTGCGCTAAGTGCCCACCTGGCTACTTTGCATAACAATAGCACTGAAGTGTCTCTCGCTGTGTGCCACCTTGTTCCTCTGTATCTGTGGTCTTTCTACCGTTTGTCTCGTCTACTCTCACTTCTAATCTTTTTTTGTTCTCTCCTCTTCCCCCTCTGTCTCTTTTCCCCCTCTTTCTCTTTATCCTCGCTGCTTCATCTACCCTTTTCAGCTTCTCTATGTCAAGGCAATATTTACAAAAACTAAACTAAAACTAGTCATTTCCTATTACAAACGTGTTTCCTATACTATTTATGCACATAATAATCACGCTTTCAGTACTGTATTGTTTGCACTTTACGGTTACATTTGCACGTCTGGTTAGATGACAAACTTATTTTCACTGTACTGTACTGACAATACGTTTGTATTTAATCTAATCTAATAAGTAAGGCAATTGAAATGTCTTTATATATTGAAGGCTACATCCTGTGCACATGCGCAGGGTCATGTGACGTCGTTAAAACACAGTGCAACCCCTGAGTGAGAGAGAATTGTAATGCATAATGTAATACAGACCTAATACAGGCATACAGACCCTCATCTGAACCTTGATTACACTGCCTATTTTAAATATTCTACTGTATTATTATGTCTTTTACTACTATTACCCTGTACCCTCCCTCCCCCCTCCCCCATGCATAAGGACTATCTTATCTTATACACACAAAGAGAGAGAGAGCGAGTATGAGGCTGCGGTTACGCTATGGCCAGTTTTCGTTTCAGTTTTTTCAGTTTCAATTTTGCTTTTCAGAACGCTACGTAATGGCAGGCAAGTTAGACATCGTTTTGTCTCCTGACCACCGAGTGATGTTTATACATGTAGTACAATGCCAAAGCAGTAGGTGGCGATGCAGTTCAAACATGAAGGCCATTTTCAACCAATCGGAAAGGTTAAATGAGTCACTCCCCACATCCTGCTCAAAATCTCAAAAGCCACCATCGTTATATCTCGCATGAGCCATTTAGCCGCATAGCATTTGTTTTTCAGCAAGAAATAAAGTGCAATAAACGAAAACGGATACATTCACTGTGTGTTCTGCCTCATTTGTTGATGATTTGTTGATGAAACAAAACTAACAATCAACACAATTGACCACCAAGAGCGGAGTTTAGTCTCACAAAAATATCGCTGATTTTAGTTAGCTTACGTGCTAACGTGATTGGGATATGCCAGTATAACAGTATAGCATTGTGGCTAGCAGCGAAGTAACGTGTGTGTGTGTGTGTGTGTGTCTCTCTCTGTGTGTGTGTGTGTGTCCAGGTGTGTTCTTCATCCCGTACCTCCTCTTCCTGGTTCTGTGTGGCGTGCCTCTCTTCCTGCTGGAGACCTCTCTGGGTCAGTACACCAGCCTGGGGGGGGTCAGCGCCTGGAGGAGCATCTGCCCGCTGTTCGGAGGTAATAATAATAATAATAATAATAATAATAATAATAATAATAATAATAATAATAATAATAATAATAATAATAATTAGGGATGTTCGATATTGGCTTTATTACCGATATCCGATATACCGATATTGTCCAACTTAGTTTCCCCCCCAAAAAAACGGAATAATTTCAGGTAATTAACATTACATATTGTCGTAGAATTAACACAACATTATGCATACTTTTGACAATAAATAAAATCAGAATTTGTTTTTACTTGCTTGCCTGGGTAAATAAAGGTTAAATAAATGTAATTTTTTTTTATTATTATTTTTTAAACGATACCGATATTTTCCCGATATTACATTTTAACGCCAATATCGGACATCCCTAATAATAATAATACATCAATTTTGTATTATAGCGCTTTTCCGAATGCTCAAAGACACTTTACAGAGCAAAATAAACAATACAGTTTTAGATTAATAAATGATATAAAAGGTGAGAGAGGAAGGAGTTCAAGGCTTGAAGGCGAGGGTAAAAAGGTGGGTGGTTTTTAGGGCTTCTTTAAATGCTGAGAGGGTGTCTGCATGACGGATATGGTTGGGCAGGGCGTTCCAGGGGGGGGGGGGGGGGGGCAGCTGCAGCGAAGGCCCTGTCGCCCCCCCCCCCCCCCCCCCCCCCCAGGTCCGGAGCTTAGTCCGGATGGGTCGGAAAAGGTTAGCGTCTGCGGGCCTGAGGCGGCGGGTAGGCGTGTGGTGGAGGTCAGAGGTCAGAGAGGTAGGAGGTACCCCCCCCCCCACACACACACAGAGCTGTGTTTATGTAAAATATGGGGACATTACACACAGGGTTCGCACAAGGTCCTTGAAGTGCTTAAAGTGATTGATAAAAAAAAAAGTCAAGGCCTGGAATTCCTTGAAAACAGCCCATTTCTTTAAACGAGGTGCTTAATAAAAAGTCCTTGGATTTCAAATCAACCATTCGCATTGAAAGTTTTGTTCATCCACGATAAAATTGTTCTGTATCAATAAATACTTTTCTTTTTCATTTAAAGTGTAACTAATGGACGGAAATTGTTTTTTTAAGCCATAAATATTGGATCAGGTTTTTCTTTCTATAAAAAAAAATGCATTTTTTGCGTTTACACATTCACCACAGAGTCTGAGGTGACCCCGGCTGGACCAGACAACCTCACCGTTTACACATTCACCACAGAGTCTGAGGTGACCCCGGCTGGACCAGACAACCTCACCGTTTACACATTCACCACAGAGTCTGAGGTGACCCCGGCTGGATCAGACAACCTCACCGTTTACACATTCACCACAGAGTCTGAGGTGACCCCGGCTGGATCAGACAACCTCACCGTTTAATTACACATTCACCACAGAGTTTGTTAGCAACTACGTTGTGGTCTGTCAGTCATTCATGTCGTTCTTAGCCAGCTACCCGCTAGCTTGTATTATTCATTAGATAGTGAGAGAGAGAGAGAGAGAGAGAGAGAGAGAGAGAGAGAGAGAGAGAGAGAGAGAGAGAGAGAGAGAGAGAGAGAGAGAGAGAGAGAGAGAGAGAGAGTACACTGTGTGTTTGTGTGTGTGAGGGGGAGAGAGAGAGATACAGTGTGTGTGGGGGAGAGAGAGAGATACAGTGTGTGTGGGGGAGAGAGAGAGATACAGTGTGTGAGGGGGAGAGAGATAGAGAGATAGAGGTACATTGTGTGCAGGGGAGGAAACTAACTTTTTGGCTTACAAGCCAACTGGCAAGTATCTGATTTTTTTTACCAGCCAAACAGATTTTTTACCAGACAAAAAAAATCGCTAATTGTGATAATTACTTCTTTGTATGTCTTCGTCTAAATTGATTTTCAATCATAGTAAAATAAGCACACCGTGTCTCTACTCTTTTAGGGGGCAGCGGTGGCCTAATGGTTAAAGAAGCCGGTTTGTGACCGGAAGGTCGCCGGTTCGATCCCCGGGACCGGCAGGAAAAATCTGCAGCTGAAGTGCCCTTGAGCAAGGCACTTAACCCCCAACTGCTCCAGTGGAGTTGCTCAGTGGCCAATTGTGTCAGACTGTGGTTGTACTGGGCAGCTCCCAGGTGTGAATGGAACTGTGTGAATGTGAAGCAGGGCGTAGCTGAAAAAGAGCATCTGTGCTCAGCGAACCTACCCTGGGTAAATAAAGGTTAAACAAAAGCGGGATCTATTCTGGACTGGGTTGGGCTGAACTGGGCAGTGAAAGATGCTGGGTTGGACTGGGTTGGGCAGTGAAAGAAAAAAACCGAAGTATGTTGTGAAGTGTATAGATAGATGTGAAATGTATAGATGTAGCAGTACTGTCTATCTGTATGTCATATGTTATGATGAATTGAAAATAGGGAACAAGACGAAAGTCTTTCTCTGGTCTGCATCCCCTTAACAATTGTGTGTATTGAGCCGTACTGTATTGTACCCATTCTGCAATCTGTTAATAAAGTTTTCAATCAATCAATCAATCAATCAAGTTAACTTTGAACCTCGGTTGTCAAGCCGCGTCAATGTTGCGTATGCATCTGGGTAGGCACACTGTGCCTTTAAGACAGCACGGTGGTCTGATTGATTGATTGATTGAAAACTTTATTAACAGATTGCAGAATGGGTACAGTACAGTACAGCTCAATACATACAATTGTTAAGGGGATGCAGACCAGAGAAAGACTTTCGTCTTGTTTACATCAGGGTCCCCCATTTTCAATTCATCGTAACATATATGACATACATGACATACAGATAGTCAGTACTGCTACATCTATACATTTATGACATATCAGACTTGCAAATACAGTACTGTTTGTGATATAAAAAGAGTCCAGAAAAGAGAGTATATACATTTGACGTAGAAACTGTACATTGGAGGAGGTTGGGTAGGTGGGGGGGGGGGGGGGGGCTGTACATTGGAGGTGGGGTGGGGGGAGGGGTTGGGTAGGAGGGGTGGGTGGGGGACACACACTGTACAACTGTACAAGCAAAACTGTACATTGGAATATTGACAAAACCACACTTGGTCATTTACTGTACATTGGAGGGGGTTGGGTTAGGACATTTACAGGGGCCAGTTTCGAATTGCAGTCTCCCGTAGGTGTCCCAGAGTCACCATGTCTCTGTAGTGGATCGGAAGCCACCATTGTAGTAGTTGAGTCAAGTTGACTGTAAACTGTGTTAATATGTACCTCAGTTGCGTGTGAGTCAATGAACACACTTGGGTATATCAAACCGTAGGTTTATTAACATCTAGTTGTGACGTGACGGTGAGAACAGGTTCATAGTAGCGAGTTTGTACGCAGTCGCACTGGCGGTACGGTGGCTCGTAGGAGACAATAGTCAAACTGGATAATCATTTAGCCAATGATCTACATCCTTTCCCTTTAGCTCAAATCTCATATAACAAAATACTGTATCACTAGGTGAATGTTAACATCACAGAACATTTCTTTTACTTTGAATTCTACAATTTCCAGTAAACAATTAAATGAAGATACTCTTAGATAAACTTGAAACTATCCATAGTAGACAAAGGTGGACGAGTATATATCACTTTGAGAAGTAGTGCATTCATAAAACTTGGAATCACCATAAGTGCATAAGTGGAACAACTTAGTGCAAATAATATTGACACATTGGCATAGCATTCTACATTAACCATGTTATACACATCAGTTTTCTTTACTAATTTTTTTAGTAAAGCGTGCTGGCTGTGTCGGCCGGGGAGAGTGTGTGTGTTGCATGTTGTTTGGCCCTGGTGATAGTGGCGTGAAGGGTGCATTGTTCACTGTAGAGGAGCCGGTGTTCTGGGAGTCTGGGTCCTCTGCGTGGAACCGTGGTGGTGGTGGTTCTGTGACAGGAAGGATGTGACGGCGATTCCTCCTGTATGTCTTCCCGTTGGACTGGATGACGTAGGAGCGCGGCTCTTTGCCCTTCTCCTTCACAGTCCCAAGTCGGTCGTATCCTTTCGGGGTCTGCATACGGACCACCTGTCAAGTCAAGTCAAGTCAAGTCAAGAGTTTTAATTGTCACGGCATACAGGTATACAATGAAATGCGGGTGGTCTTGCCCGCAACGATGTGCAATACAGTGGTACATATAATAGAATCAAAAGAAGAAACAACATTGTGCAGTAACAGGTAGCAGGTAACATGGAGTGACATCTCGGTATCTGTACATAGTTATTTACAGCGCATGTGTGACATGCTAGTTAGCTTTGGTAGTGCAATACACTGTTCCTGTTATTCTAATTTAAAGTGTCCTTTCCTTTGGCCATAAGTGTGCGTGTGTGCGACATGAGTGTGTGCCCGCTCATGTTAAAGTGTTAAGTGGCTGCTCGTGTGTGAGCGTGCACAGTGTGCGTGTCGTGTGTGTGTTCATGTGTGCTTGTGTGTGGACAGTTCAATGTTCTGAGCACTCAATGTACATTGTTCATGGCTCTGATGGCCTGGGGGAAGAAGCTGAGCCTAAGCCGCTCTGTCCTAGTAGCTGGGATTTGCAGGCGTCTGCCTGACCTCAGCAGCTGAAACAGGCTGTTATTGGGGTGGTGAGGGTCTTTCATTATCCTGCAGGCTCTGGATTTGCACCTCTTGTTGTATAGAACCTGCAGGGGGGGTAGTGCAATACCCGTGGTACGCTCGGCTGAGCGCACCACTTTCTGTAGGGCCTTCTTGTCCTGTGCCGTGCTGTTTCCATACCAGGCAGTGATGTTTCCGGTCAGGATGCTCTCTACAGCTCCTGAGTAGAAGGACTGGAGTATCTTCCCCGATACTCTGAACTTCCTTAACTGTCTCAGGTGGTAGAGACGCTGTTTCGCCTTCTTTACTACTGTGCCTATGTGTGTTGACCATGTCAGGTCCTCTGAGATGTGGACCCCCAGGTACTTGAAGCTGCTCACCCTGTCCACGGTAGCCCCGTTTATCATCAGTGGTGTGTGTGTCTCCTGCTGTCCTCTCCTATAATCCACGATCAGTTCCTTGGTTTTGCCAATGTTCAGGAGCAGGCTGTTGTCCTGGCACCAGCGTTCCAGTACCTCAACCTCCTCCCGGTAGGCCTTCTCGTCGTTGTCCGAGATCAGCCCCACCACCACCGTGTCATCTGCGAACTTCACTATGGAGTTGGAGCTGAACTTGGCCACACAGTCGTGTGTGTAGAGTGAGTACAGCAGGGGGCTCAGAACACAGCCCTGGGGGGACCCGATGCTCAGGGTGATGGTGTTGGAGGTCTGACCCCCCACCCTGACCGCCTGGGGTCTTTCGCTCAGAAAGTCCAGTACCCAGGCGCTCAGGGCGGAGCTCAGACCTAGCTCGATCAGCTTGTCCACCAGTCTGGTGGGGACTATGGTGTTGAACGCTGAGCTGTAGTCAATGAACAACAGTCTCACATAGCCCCCCTTCTGACGGTCAAGGTGCGAGAGGGTGCTGTGCAGTACCTGGGAGACCGCGTCGTCGGTGGACCTGTTTGTCCTGTATGCAAATTGCATAGGGTCCATATCACTGGGGAGGGAGGCACAAATGTGGTCCTTGACCAGCCTCTCGAAACATTTCATGACCACAGAGGTGAGTGCCACCGGTCTGTAGTCATTTGGACATGCTGGGGAGGGTTTCTTCGGCACAGGGATGATGGTAGACCTCTTGAAGCAGGCAGGGACCACTGACTCCGCCAGTGATTGATTAAATATGGCGGTGAACACAGGGGCCAGCTGGTTGGCACAGGTCTTGAGTATACGTCCTGTTATGCCATCTGGGCCAGCAGCCTTCCTGGTGTTCACCTGCATAAATGCTCTTCTCACACTGTGTTCCGACAACGAGAGAGCGTCCCCCCCCCCTCGCGGTTGCCCCCCCCCCTCCACAACAGCCGGCGCGCCAGTGACGTCACTAGCCGGAGAGCCGGCAGCGCCACTGTCTACACCAAACCGAGCGTAGAAGGTGTTGAGCTTGTCCGCTAGGGAGGCGTCGTCGCTCCCCATTGATGGGGCGCTGACTTTATAGTCAGTTATTGTCTTCAGTCCCTGCCATAATCCTCTTGTGTCGTTTTGTGCCATTTGTGTCTCCAGTTTGTCAGCATATGTCCTCTTAGCAAGTTTGACAGCTTTGCGTAGAGTATAGACTGAAGCCTTATACTCCTCCATGTTTCCTGACTCTCTACCCAGGTTGTAGGCGGTGGTACGAGAGTTCAGAGCTGCTCTAATAGTGCTATCCACCCACGGTTTCTGGTTTGGGAAAATCCGCACCGTTTTCCTGAGGACAATACCATCAGCTATTGTTGTTATGTAGCACACCACTATGTCTGCTAGTTCACTGACGTCACTGGCGCTTCCTATGAACATATCCCAATCCGTGTCTGCAAGCACGTCCTTGAGCGTGGCCTCTGATTCGTCGGTCCACTTCTTTATCTCACGTGACACGACGGCGTCACGTGATCTCTGTTGATATGCCGGAAATAGCAAGATGGAGTCATGATCGCTCGAGCTTGTGGACCCCGTTAATGGCGGAGCGGCTACTGCCTTGTAACCCGCTTTGAACGGGGAATAGCAGTGGTCGAGTGTGTTCTTCCCTCTGGTGGAGCAAGTGATGTGCTGAAAAAAGGACGGCATCACTTTCTTCTTTCTTCTTGTCCCTCTGTTAAAGGCGGTAGTGGGCGACTTGACTTGTCGAAGTGGTGCTTCAGAGTGAGCCTTCTGTTGAGGAGCTGGGCGCTGACTTGCCGGGCGTCCTTGGGGGCTGGTTCCAGTCGTTTGCTACACACTGGAATGGCTGCGCGTGTCTGCCGTGACATCAGACGTTCAGCAGGGGAGCCTAGTGTTACGACAGTGCTGTGAAGTACCGTCAAGTGTTGTGGTAACGTCAGTTGGGTTGGTGTGCTGTTGTGCACAGTGCACTTGAGCTAGCCCCTTTCGTGACTGCGATGTGCAAGCCAGGGGCTTTTGAGCATGAAATAAAATGTCTAACCTTACGTCGTAGTCCGGTGCTTTTTTGGAAACATTAGTCATAACAGAAACAGATACACCTAGCTGGCTGCTTTGAGCACACAGGGCTAACGTTAGCTAACAAGCAGCTATAGCTAAAACGCTAACTAGAAGCTAACCACTGTATACAGTTCCAGTAGACTAACATTACACCTCTGATTTAAATGTGTCCTTAGTAACTTATACTCGAGGGTTGTACTAGGGTTGGATGCAGTTCCCCGTTGGTCAGTCTGTTTTCCATCTTCTGCTGTGTTTAACGTTATCTGTTTGCGAGTGCTCCTGATGGCTAGCCTAGTACCGCAGGACTTTTATTATTATATGTCCGCGGGTTGGCCAGTACTGCAGGAACTTTTATTAAACATTATATGTCCGCGGGTCTTGTGCAGTGCTCTCGTGGCACTGTCAACTAAAGCGAGCACTCAGAAGACGCGCACCGTTTGCCAGTGCAGTGATTGCAGAATGTTTTTGTTTTTTTGTATACTCGCCAGACTGGCGAGTGGTCTTCATGAATCACTCGCCAAACGTAAAAAATACTCTCATTTGGCGAGTAAAGTGGCCTAATTTCCTCCCCTGATTGTGTGTTTGTGTGTGTGAGGGGGAGAGAGAGAGAGATACAGAGACTGACAGAGAGAGATACAGTGTGCGTGTGAGGGGGAGAGAGAGAGAGATACAGAGACTGACAGAGAGAGATACAGTGTGCGTGTGAGGGGGAGAGAGAGAGAGATACAGAGACTGACAGAGAGAGATACAGTGTGCGTGTGAGGGGGAGAGAGAGAGATAGAGGTACACTGTGTGTTTGTGTGTGTGAGGGAGAGAGAGAGAGGTACACTGTGTGTTTGTGTGTGTGAGGGAGAGAGAGAGAGAGGTACACTGTGTGTTTGTGTGTGTGAGGGGGAGAGAGAGAGAGATACAGAGACCGACAGAGAGAGAGAGATACAATGGGGGAGAGAGAGATACAGAGACCGACAGAGAGAGAGAGATACAGTGTGTGTGTGAGGGGGAGAGAGAGAGAGATACAGAGACCGACAGAGAGAGAGAGATACAGTGTGTGTGTGAGGGGGAGAGAGAGAGAGATACAGTGTGAGGGGGAGAGAGAGAGAGATACAGAGACTGACAGAGAGAGAGAGATACAGTGTGTGTGTGTGAGGGGGAGAGAGAGAGAGTATTATTCATTATAGGACAGAGAGGCAACTTTGCTCCCTTGTTTTATCACGTTACATCTTATGGGTTCTGATAAACCACTGCAACCAAGTTTTTGAATCTGGCATTATTATCCATGTTGGTGATTCGTGTCTTGGCGATATATGCAAATATGTGCATATTTAATTAGGCAATGCCTATTTTGCATATATAAACATAAGATCTCAGAAAACTTGCAATAAATTTTTTTCTTAGTTGTTATGTACATATATCTATTCAAATATTTGTTTAGCCTATTAGGGCTATGAATCTGATCATTCTGAGATTGTCGGTACAAAATAAGGTCATAATACCTGTGCTGGCAAATTTCAGGAAAAACTATAAAAACCCATGGCAGCCTACTGGCCTGGTGCCTGTTTACCGACCTGGCGGCTGTACAGGTGCATTGGCCAGGCCATCTGGCAGGCCATCTGGCAAGCACAGTTTTTTATTGTTTTTTTTATTATCTTTTCCCCCCTCCTTTTTCCGATTTTTCTCCCATCCCACTGTTAGTCGTTATGCCAATTCCCAACCCCCTTCCTGGTTGTTGCGCACTTTCCCCTACTGTACTCCCCCCTACGGGAGGCCGGAGACTGTCACATGCTTTCCTCCGACACATGTGCAGCCAGCCGGCAGCCAGCCTGGCCGCGCAGATTCTCACCGGGAGAGTGTACCGTGTGGAAGGTCGCACTACCTCTCTCCAGATCCTACCCTCGCTGTGCAGGTGCCCCGACCAAACTGTAGGGGTCGCTGTCCACAACGCCCAGGCCTTGGTTTGTGTGTACTAGGTCTTGGTTTGTGTGTACTAGGTCTTGGTGTTTGTGTGTACTAGGTCTTGGTTTGTGTGTACTATGCAGGCCATGTGAGCGGATCGGAGCGTGAGCGGCGTGGGGCGCGGAGCGGGCGGTTTTGACGTGAGCGAGGAGTGGGTTTTAAAATGGGTCGGCGCGACGTCCGGAGCGAGAGTTCTCCTCTGCTCCAATCCACTCCAGGTCGCTCACAGTGGTTTAACACTGTTGATGTAATATACATGCAGTACAATGCCAAAGCAACAGATGGCGATGTACAAACATGAAGGCCATTTTCAACCAATGAGAAGGGTGAACCTGTGATATCCGGTTCAGGCTTTGTCACTGTAGAGACGCCCACACTCACTCCTGTTAGAAAACGTATCGACGCCATTGTTGTTGACGTTAGCTTACATGCTAACGTTAATGGCAGCGACCATAGCATTGTGGCTCGGCTAGCCTATCATCGCTTAATAGAGCTAGTGGATGGATAAACAACGTTATTTAACATTGCAGAATGGGTACAATTACAATGCGGCTCAATACAAACAATTGTTAAGGGGCCCAGGGGGTGTAGACTGTTGTAGTTTGAGCTGATTTACACCATGCTCCAAAAAAAAAAAAAAAAATCTGCCGAGCGATCTGGCGCGGGGCTCGATTCAAGGTGAGCGGGGAGCGAGCGGAGAGCGACTTGGGGGCGGGGTCAACATGATCGATTAGCGGAGCGGACCAAGCTTTAAAGAGCGAAGAGCGGATTTCTCGGCCGCGCCGATCCGCTCACGTGGCCTGGTACTATGTAGGTCTTGGTTTGTGTGTACTATGTAGGTCTTGGTTTGTGTGTGTACATCAGTGCATCCACGGAAATGCCCCCCCCCCCCCCCCACCTCAAAGATCTCCTCACCCCAGAACCCTCCACCCGTAACCTTCGCTCCGCCAACATTAACCGCCTCCTTCCCCCCAGGACCGAGCTCCGCACCCTGGGGGTGACCGGGCCTTCTGCTGGGCTGCTCCCCGCCTGTGGAACGCCCTCCCTGACCACCTCACAGCACCACAGACCACCGCTTCCTTTAAAAAGAGGACTAGAAACATACCTCTTCACGAAAGCCTTCCCTTAGTTTTAACCTTTTTATACATGCCTTGTGTGTTTTATCCCTTGTCTATGCTTTTATGTCTTGTTTTTTAATTGCCTATGTTTTTAAAGTCTATGTTTTTACCCTGTAGCACTGAGATTTGGTTTCCAAATGTAGAGTGCACTATACATTTAATGTATTATTATTACATTACATTAAACAAAATGTCACTTTAAATAATGGAAAAGTCACTTTAAAGGAAGGAGGTATTGTATAGTATAGTTTAGACTAGGGATGTTCGATATTGGCTTTTTTACCGATACCGATATACCGATATTATCCAACTCTTAATTTCCGATACCGATATCAACCGATACCGATATATGCAGGGTCCCCCCTCCCCAAAATGGAATAATTTCAGGTAATTAACATTACATATCTCTTGTTGTGGAATTAACACAACATTATGCATACTTTTGACAATAAATTAAACCAGAATTTGTTCTTACTTGCTTGCCTGGGTAAATAAAGGTTAAATAAATGTAAAAAAAAATAAAATAAGAAATATAATATATATATATATTTTTTAAAACCGATACCGATAATTTCCGATATCACATTTTAATGCCAATATCGGACATCCCTAGTTTAGATACATTGAGAGTTAAAATGGCCAATTGTATTGTTCACTGTGTGCCCTGGTATGTGTTGTGTGTGACAAATAAACCTCTTGATTCTTCTTGATTCTTCTTGATTATGATTATGATTATGACTAGGTCTGGGCTACGCCAGCCAGGTGATGATTCTGCACGGCTGTGTGTACTACATCGTGATCCTGGCCTGGGCCGTGTTCTACCTGCTGCACAGCTTCCAGACCCAGCTGCCCTGGTCCCACTGTAACAACACCTGGAACACAGGTCAGAGGTCAACACACACACACTGTAACAACACCTGGAACACAGGTCAGAGGTCAACACACACACACTGCCCTGGTCCCACTGTAACAACACCTGGAACACAGGTCAGAGGTCAACACACACACACACACACATGTCACACACACACGGTGATACGCATACGTCTGTCTCAAGGCTAGTCCTGCATGTATCAACAATGCGCATGTCGGTGATTTTATGTTTTGTGCCATTATTGC
>NW_028173148.1:30000-40000 GCF_963971535.1 Notolepis coatsorum
TAGATGATGGGTCGTTGTCATTGAGCATCCTGATGGCCTGGGGATAGAAGCTCCTTCTGAGTGTCTCTGTACCGGTAGGGCGGGCCATACTTTTTTTTTTTTGGAAAATCAATCGAGTGGGGTGTCTAAAATACGTGTTTTTTTGTGGGGAATTCAAATATGAGATAATTTTTCTAATCGGATAACTCCTACCTACATTGTTTTGGATTTCAAAATGGCCGATTTGACCATTTTTCACCCCTTGGCCATACATGGATGCCAACATGAATCTGAAGGAAATCCTAACATGCAAGGTGTCTAAATGATGTGGTTCTTAATGGGGAATTCAAATATGAGTTCATTTTTGGGATAGGATAACTCTATCCTACATCATTTTGGATTTCAAAATGGCCGATTTTACCATTTTTCACCCCTTGGCCATACATGGATGCCAACATGAATCTGAAGGAAATCCTAACATGCAAGGTGTCTAAATGATGTGTTTCTTAATGGGGAATTCAAATATGAGGTCATTTTTGGGATAGGATAAATATAACCTGCATAATTTTGGATTTCAAAATGGCTGATTTTACCATTTGAACCCATTGGTATTGTATTACAAAATTGCAAAGATAAAAAATATATGGGAAATCATTTATAATGACAAAGCCATCAAATTTATTAACAAGTGAACTGTATATAACTGGATACAACTCCAAAGATCAATAATAATAATACTAACAATAATAAATTGTATTTGTAATGCACACAAACACCTAAGTGCTAAATCTCGATCTCCTGACTTCTTGAACTTTGCCAGGTTCCAATATCTTGATTGGACTCATTCTTGGATGGCAAGATCTCCTACTGTACTGCTTTAGCCACCAACCTACAAACACAAACTTAAAGTCAACGTCAGCCATAAATAGGTGAGCTCTTTCCAGAACTACTCAGCAGAAACCTCTGTAACCATTTTAACAAACGTCTCAATCGTATTGAGAAAATCCATGGGGCTCCATCAATCCTCTATCTTCTTAAATTTGATCAGGTTGCACAAGTCCTGCTTGGATTCATTCTTGGACATCAGCCTCCTGCTGGTCTCCTGAGCCCTGATCCCTCCATCCCTTTTTTCTTGTGAAAAGTACTTAGCAGAGGCCTCAGTCACCACTTTAACAACCCTCTCGATGCTTTGTGTGTGGCAAGGCCAGTCGAGAACCTCCATGGGGGTGTTGATTAAGTTATTCACCTCGGAGGTGCTTAGGGAGCAGGTGAGAGGTGGCTCTGACAAATCTTCTGACCAGCTGATTAAGCCACCAATGCTGGAAGCGTCACTATTGATGTTAGGTGTTCTTCTGATCCTGACACAGGAGTCTCCCAGCTGAGTGTCTGGATCCCCCTCTCCCCTGATGGCCAGGATTCTCTCCACCCCCTCAATTCTCTCTTTTTGATCCTCAGAGCACAGCAGTGTTTGGAGGATGGCTTCACTGTGGGCATACCAAGCAGATCTTCTCACAGTTGGCATCACAACATCCAGCACCTCCTTCCTCTGAGACTTGAGGCAATCCAGCTGAAACAGGATGTGCCTAGGCCCTTCGATCCAGGAGTGCTTGACCTTCATGTTGAACCAACATGGATATTAATACACTCTAATGATGAATTCCACAATGCATTGTAGATTATTCAGGTTCTTTCTTTAAGTTGATGCTTTGACACCCAGAGCCTGAGGAGTCTGTTTGCTGTGGTGAGCCAGCGGCTGTGGTTTACCGGTCCAATCTCCAGCAGAGCCAGCCTTGCAGAAAGCACTCCATCCCTGATTGCACAGACCAGCTTATAGCCATAGTGTTGATCAGTTGAGAGATCTTGAATGATCTTCTCAGGCAGCTTGATCAGCGGAGGGCCAAGAAAGATCCTGGTGAAGTTAGGATTGATCTCCAAGTCTGTAACAGAATCAAGGAGCTGTCCTATTGGCCCAGACAATTTGTTGTCTGACAGAGTAGCCCCATCAACTTCAACAATGAGACGGCGCAGTGGAAGTTCACCAGTGTGCAGGTTGCACACCAACCAGACCAGCTTTCTCCCCAGGTGCAGCTCCAGCTTCCGCATTACACCTGCCTTCACTCCAGTGTTGACATTGGTCGAGTCTCCTCCAATGGCCCACAAGGTCTTATCAGAACCTCTCTCTTTCAGCCAGGCAAACAGGACCTTAGCAATCTTCTCTGCATGGGACTCCTCTTTAGTTGCTTTCTCTGGTGTAAAGTGGAACAGATAGTTGCTGCCAGGCTCACTAGCAACACTATAGTGTTCTTCCTTGATCTTTGCAGGAAAAGATTGGTCACTGCCCTCAGCTTCCATCATCACATTGGTCATGTCAATCCGCCCATCAAAGAGGATACAGGAGATCCCCCCCTCCTCCCTGCACTTCTCCTCAAACTCTTCCCCCAGCTCTTGCATCAACTTTTCTTGTGCTCTATTAACCTTGTTCTTATCAATCACTTTACTTGTGTCATCTTCTAAGATGAGTCCTGCATCAATCAGAGCTGCAGTTGCTATAGCTGCAGTTGGCCTTAGACCTATGCCATACCTTACACTAGCAAGGGCGATGTTTGGAATCTCATCATAATTTTTCCGTAGCTTTGCTGAAGCTGCAGGGTCAGTTTCAGGAATGAGCTCAACTTCAGGGACTGTAAGGAAGTTCTCAACATCCTTCCTGGCAACCTTGTCTGCTGCTGCAAAGCTTTCTTCTTTGCCCCTTCTCCTTTTCTCTGCCTTCTTTTCCATCCCCTGCCTTTCCAATGTTTTAAGAAGATAGAGGATTGATGGAGCCCCATGGATTTTCTCAATACATTGAGACGTTTGTTAAAATGGTTACAGAGGTTTCTGCTGAGTAGTTCTGGAAAGAGCTCACCTATTTATGGCTGACGTTGACTTTAAGTTTGTGTTTGTAGGTTGGTGGCTAAAGCAGTACAGTAGGAGATCTTGCCATCCAAGAATGAGTCCAATCAAGATATTGGAACCTGGCAAAGTTCAAGAAGTCAGGAGATCGAGATTTAGCACTTAGGTGTTTGTGTGCATTACAAATACAATTTATTATTGTTAGTATTATTATTATTGATCTTTGGAGTTGTATCCAGTTATATACAGTTCACTTGTTAATAAATTTGATGGCTTTGTCATTATAAATGATTTCCCATATATTTTTTATCTTTGCAATTTTGTAATACAATACCAATGGGTTCAAATGGTAAAATCAGCCATTTTGAAATCCAAAATTATGCAGGTTATATTTATCCTATCCCAAAAATGACCTCATATTTGAATTCCCCATTAAGAAACACATCATTTAGACACCTTGCATGTTAGGATTTCCTTCAGATTCATGTTGGCATCCATGTATGGCCAAGGGGTGAAAAATGGTAAAATCGGCCATTTTGAAATCCAAAATGATGTAGGTTAGAGTTATCCTATCCCAAAAATGAACTCATATTTGAATTCCCCATTAAGAAACACATCATTTAGACACCTTGCATGTTAGGATTTCCTTCAGATTCATGTTGGCATCCATGTATGGCCAAGGGGTGAAAAATGGTCAAATCGGCCATTTTGAAATCCAAAACAATGTAGGTAGGAGTTATCCGATTAGAAAAATAATCCCATATTTGAATTCCCCACAAAAAAACACATATTTTAGACACCCCACTCGATTGATTTTCCAAAAAAAAATAAGTATGGCCCGCCCTACGTGTACCGGCCATGAGACTCCAAGACCATGTACATTATGACTAGGCACCCCTTAGTTCTTAACCAGCTATGTATTTGCTTATTATTACTACAGCACAGGCAGAGGCACTGCTTGCAGAGGAGATAGCGGTGAATATGAGTGTTGAAGTCAGAGGTTCGGTGTCGGGTTGTTAGTAACTGTCTAACTGCATATATAACTGTTTCCACTATAGTAACTGTCTAACTGCAGATATAACTGTTTCCACTATAGTAACTGTCTAACTGCAGATATAACTGTTTCCACTAGAGGGCGCTCTAGGCGGAGCCACTCAGGAACACCACCAGGTGGCGAGTATAAATAGAGATGTCTCCTCCCATTCTTTCTCTTTCCCCCCCAGCCTCTCAGCGAGAGGAGAACTGTAGAACTGCTGCTCTGCCATGTGAATAAATAAACCACACCAAAGATAGAAACCATGCCTCTTGACCACATTTATTGTCGCCCTATAGCCGGATTCTGTCGACATGAGGATGCCTGCCATACGCACTGCACTGGTGGTGACAGGATATATTTTCCTTCCACTTGGTATCACTCCGGTCACTAACGTAACGTCGCTGTCATGAGCCTGCGCTATGGTAGCCTATACAAGTGATACAAATAAATAAAACGTCCAACTCGCGCAACGACGCGGCAAAAAAAGTTGCGCGCGGGCCGCACTGACACTAAACTTTGATGTCAAGTAGGGGGCCGCAAAAATATCATCCAGCAGGGCCCCGCGATTGGCCGGCGGGCCGTGAGTTTGAGACCCCTGTATTAATTAGACGATGTCACGCTCTCTAATATGGCGACACACTTCTCACAGAGGAAGCCTGGTTCAAGCCATGTGTCGCTTCAAACCGCTAAAGATGTCGTCCTCCTGCTTTTACTGGTCATTTAACACTAGAACAGCAATGGAGAAAATGTCACTGATTCCCGCCGGAAGGGGTCAGATGACCCCACAGCTTATATGAGAAATATGAGAAAAATAAACATTGTAAACTATATAATTACCTCTTAATATAAAAATATGAGGTTTACCACAGGTTTGAGTGACCAAAAAAAAAATATATATATATATATATATAATAATAATAAATAAAAATAATATAATTATGAGCCACATGCGGCTCGCAAGTCATAGGTTGGCCACCCCTGCGCTAGACGCTCGCAAAGTGCTGTGACTTTCCACATATATATTCCATATAATGGAATAACGTTCTAATTACATTTTCCTGAAGTCATTTTGAAATTTCAGAAACCGCGCTGCAGATAAAACGGGTACTTTTAGGAAAAGTCATTGAGTGACAGAGCTGGAGCTCGACCGAGTGACGAAGATACATTTATGCCTAGGGGTCATGTGACCCCTTGTCGGCTGTGCTAGTGTTAAGTACAGTGACATCTCCTTAGCAAATGATCTCAACTCCTTCTATGCGAGGTTTGAGGCTGTGAATAACAACACCAGCCTACAAACCACGGAAATGGGGGGGGGGGGGGGGTCTGCTGATGGAGACTCAGTGTTCAGGGTAACAGAGCATGAGGTGAGACGGATCTTTAAAAAAGTGGATATCAGGAAGGCAGCAGGACCGGACGGCATCCCCGGCCGCGTCCTAAAAGTCTGTGCCGACCAACTGGCCCCGGTATTCACTGACATCTTCAACCTGTCCTTGGAACAGGCCGTCATCCCCACCTGTCTGAAGAAGTCCACCATCATCCCTGTACCCAAAAAATCTACGCCCGCTTGCCTCAACGACTACCGCCCTGTAGCCCTCACCTCCATAGCCATGAAGTGCTTTGAGAAGCTAGTGAAGGGCTACATCTGTTCCTCCCTCCCCATCAACCTGGACCCTCTGCAATTTGCATATCGCCCCAACAGGTCCACGGAGGACGCCATAGCCCATGTGCTGCACACAGCAGCATCACATCTGGACAAGAGGCAGGGGAACTATGTGAGAATGCTGTTCATCGACTACAGCTCAGCATTCAATACCATAGTCCCCTCCAAACTCATAGCCAAGCTCAGGGACCTGGGCTTGAACTATGACCTGTGCCAGTGGGTCCTGGACTTCCTGACGGGCAGACCCCAGGTGGTAAGAGCCGGCAACTGCACCTCCTCATCCATCACGCTCAACATAGGGGCCCCCCAGGGCTGTGTTCTGAGCCCCCTCCTCTACTCCCTGTACACACATGACTGCGTAGCACAGCGGAACAACAACACCATCATCAAATTTGCTGATGACACAGTAGTGGTGGGCCTGATCTCTGCCAACGACGAAAGGGCCTACCTGGAAGAGGTAGAGAACCTGTCACAGTGGTGTCAGGAGAACTGCCTCTCCCTGAACGTCAGCAAAACAAAAGAGATGATTGTGGACTTCAGGAGGTCGGGGGTCAAGGACTACAGCCCCCTCAGCATCGACGGGGCACCAGTTGAGAGAGTGAACAGTTTCAAGTACCTCGGAGCCCACATATCCGAGGACTTGACATGGACCACACACATTGACAGTGTTGTGAAGAAGGCACGACAACGCCTCTACTTCCTCAGGCGCCTAAGGAAGTTCAAGTCAGTCAGAAGATCCTTAGGAACTTCTACTCATGTACAATAGAGAGCATCCTGACCGGCAACATCACCTCCTGGTTTGGGAATAGCACTGCACAAGACCGTAGCAGACTACAAAGAGTGACACGTTCAGCCGAACGCACAATTAGAGGGGGCTTCCCACCCTCCAGAACATTTACAACAAGCGGTGCAAGGGGAAGGCTAAGAGAATTATTAAGGACTCGAGCCACCCGAACAACTGCCTCTTTGAACTGCTGCCGTCAGGCAAGCGATACCGGAGTCTTATGGCGAGCACAGAAAGACTCAGAAGGAGCTTCTATCCCCAGGCCATCAGGCTGCTAAACGAACAATAATCGCTAAACGAACAATAATCACTATGCAACAACCATCAAATGCACACAGCACACACACCCACACGCACACACTCACTCAAACAAACAACACACTGCAGCACCCACTCTCCACACTTTAGATCACACAAACACACTTACACTTTATATTTATTGATAAAGGATTTACACTACAACTCGTACACCTACTGTGAATTGTACCTAAACTGCACCTCGTCCATTTATGCCTTGCACTATATAGTATTGTATATTAGTACACCTGCACAGTATTGTATATTGTATGGTAACTACGTCTACGAACATTGTACATATGTCTAAACTGAACACTGTGACCTCTTTTTTACTTCTAATTTTTACTATGTTTTTATTTCATACTTATCTTGTCATGCACAGTCTCTGGAGCGCAACAGTAAGAAGCATTTTGTACAAAAGTATTCTGTACTTCTGTATGACAACTATTAAAGAAACTTGAACTTGAAACTTGAAGTAGAGCTTCCTGTGTTCTTCATGAACTCCAACATGCGTCTGTACGTCATGTCTGTAGCTCCGTGTGTAGGGCTGTACCTGTGTGTAGGGCTGTACCTGTGTGTAGGGCTGTACCCAATGTCATTTTTAACATTCAAAATCGAAGCTTCTATTGAAGTATTCGAACAAAGCTTCCAATGTCTGTCGTCATATTTAATGGCGTAATAAATAAAATAAAATAAAAATTCTTTTTATAAATATCCTCAATTTAAATCCTCAATTTGAATAAAGTGATTAATATGATTAAATTAGTATTTCTTTATTTTTATTTAATCAACTTTCTTTAGTGAATATAACTCGTCAGTTTCGTCAACATAAATAATCCAATAAGGGCACGGCTACATCATTTATGATACATGTTTTATTAAAATGTTTATGACGAGTTATATACTATAATAGTATAATACTATAATATTAGTGTAGCCTAATCTTTATCTGCAACTGTGAAGAAAAACCCCATTGGTTTAAACAGAATGAATAGACACATAAAAAAAAAAAAAAAAAAATGCGATTGTTGATTTAGAATTCGAATGTCAACATTATGAACGAAGCTTTCGAACTCTTCGGTAGAGCCCTACTGGTCTGTACGTCATGTCTGTAGCTCTGGTCTGTGCGTCATTAAGGCTGTCCCTGAAGCCTGTTTTTGGGATTCAAACTTCGTCAGGGTTTGTCGAACGGACGTTCGAACCTTCGTTTTTAATTAAAAGAATTTTATTTTATTTTTATTTTTTGGTCAATTATTATTATTATTATTATTATTTTATAAATATCCTCAAACTAATCCTCAATTTGAATAAAGTGATTAATCTGATTAAATTTGTCTTTTTATTTATTAAATCAACTTTCCAGCCCCAGACCCAGCCCAGGGAGAAGCCCAGCCCAACTAAATCAATGAAATCAATTTTCTTTAATGAATATAACTCATCAGTTTTATAATACTATAATATTAGTGTGGCCTAATCTTTATCTGCAACTGTGAAGAAAAACCCCATTGGTTTAAACAGAATGAATAGAAAAAAATAATATAATTATCTTTTATAAAAATTAAGAATTCGAATGTTGATTTAGAATTTGAATGGAGACGTAACGAACGAAGGTTCGAACGTTTGGGCTCAGCCCTAACGCCCTAACGTCATGTCTGTATCTCTGGTGTCTGTAGGTCATGTCTGTATCTCTGGTGTCTGTAGGTCATGTCTGTATCTCTGGTGTCTGTAGGTCATGTCTGTATCTCTGGTGTCTGTAGGTCATGTCTGTATCTCTGTGTCTGTAGGTCATGTCTGTATCTCTGGTGTCTGTAGGTCATGTCTGTATCTCTGGTGTCTGTAGGTCATGTCTGTATCTCTGGTGTCTGTAGGTCATGTCTGTAGCTCTCTTAGTTTGACCCACTCAGTAAGAGTTCAGAACAAGAACTCCCTCTCCCTCCCTCCCTCCCTCCCTCCCTCTCCTCCTCTCTCCTCCTCCCTCCCTCCCCCCTCCCTCCCTCCTCTCTCCCCCTCCCTCCCTCCCTCCTCCCTCCCTCTCTCCCCCCTCCTCCCTCCCTCCCTCCCTCCCTCCCTCCTCCCCTCCCTCCCTCCCTCCTCCTCTCCCCTCCCTCCCTCCCTCCCTCCTCCCACCCTCCTCTCTCCCCTCTCCCTCCTCTATTCCCCCTCCTCTCTCCCCCTCCCTCCCTCCTCTCTCCCCCTCCTCCCTCCCTCCTCTCTCCCTCCTCCCTCCCCCCTCCCTCACTCCCTCCCTCCTATCTCCCTCCCTCCTCTCTCCCTCCCTCTCCCTCCTCCCTCCTCTCCCACCCTCCTCCCTCTCCCTCCTCCCTCCTCCTCTCTCCCTCCCCCCTCCCTCCCTCCTCCTTGCTAACACTCGTACACCGTCTCCAAACCGCTCACACACACACGCGCTCTCTTCTTGGCACACGTGCACAATTGGCCCCAAAAGGCTCTGCCTCTCGGCCACGCGGTGAAGCTGTTGACTGGGGCCTCGCTAGGGACCCCATGGGACCCCCCTGGAAGCCCCCTCAAGGGGTCCATGTTGAGAACCTTTAGCCACAGGTCATCCGCCGTGTGAAAAGCCCACGTTGAGAACCTTTTTGATGTACAGTATCCTAAAGCCATGAATCTGCTAGGCAGACAGCCTGGCAGTATGGGGCTTGACCTTTGACCTCCCCCAGTCCAATCCACCAGAGAACAAGCCAGTGGGACGTCCCATTAGTGACTGTACAGCAGGCTGGACATTCTGTTCCGGCCAGAGGCCCTGCTGTGAGATCATATATACACTTCTCTTCTCTTCTCTTCTCTTCTCTTATCCTCTCTTCTCTTCTCTTCTCTTCTCTTCTCTTCTCTTCTCTTCTCTTCTCTCTCTCTCTTCTCTTCTCTTCTTCTCTTCTCTTCTCTTTCTTTTCTTCTCTTATCCTCTCTTCTCTTCTCTCCTCTTCTCTTCTCTTATCCTCTCTCTTCTCCTCTCCTCTTCTCTTCTCTTCTCTTCTCCTCTCTTCTCCTCTCCTCTTCTCTTCTCTTCAATTCTCTTTTCTTCTCTTCAATTCTCTTCTCTTTTCATTTCTTCTCTTCTCAGCTCTTCTCTTCTCTTCTCTTCTCTTATCTTCTCTTTTCTTCTCTTCAAATCTATTCTCTTCAGGGCGGCTAGGTGGTGCAGTGGGCAAGGCACTCACCACCAATGCTGGAGACGCTGGGTTCAAGCCCAGCTCTCCACATTGTTTTCAGTTTGGCTGGTCGTCCGTACTAATACAATTGGCAGTATTAGGGGGAGGGAAAACTGATGGGTGGGGATCGGACGTTGTGGACAGCGACTCCTACAGGTCGGTTGGTGCGCCTGCGCAGTAGAATCAAG
>NW_028173148.1:43962-48962 GCF_963971535.1 Notolepis coatsorum
AAAGAGAGTGTCTGAGTGTGTGAGTAGGCCATGATAAATGGATATAATGATTTGTTTGTTATGTTTAATATATCGACATCATCCATTACATTCAGCGTGTACAAACTTGCATGTGTGTTAGTGTGTGTGTGAGTGTGTTAGTGTGTGTGTGAGTGTGTTAGTGTGTGTGAGTGTGTTAGTGTGTGTGTGAGAGTGTTAGTGTGTGTGTGGGAGATTTGACACTGGTCCTCCTCATTCATCACTATTCCCTCTTGTGTACGAGGATCAGTCGTGCTTTAATAGAGGCCTTGCAAGGAATGTTTGTTGTTCTCCATCTTCCAACATGGCTGCATGTAACATAGCAACCATTGTTTGTACATATATAAATGTGTTGTTAAATATTCCATCCCACTGTATTGTTATTTTTTCATTATAATTGGTGCAAATATACTTGACCAACATCGTGCACATTATTGTACAGCCCTGGCCTATTTATATTTTATAATTCTATTCTATTCTATTGCGCTTCTGTTTTAATTTAGTTTATATTACTTTTTATTTTATTTACCTTTTATTTTATTCCACCGTAATTGTCTGTCCGTTAATGTCGCACCAAACGACCTAATACAATTCTTTGTATGTGTAAAACCTCTTGGCAATAAAGACCTTTCTGATTATCTGATTATCTGATTCTGTGATTCTGATTATCTGATTATCTGATTCTCTGATTCTGTGATTCTGATTATCTGATTCTCTGATTCTGTGATTCTGATTCTGTGATTCTGATTATCTGATTCTCTGATTCTGTGATTCTGATTATCTGATTCTGTGATTCTGATTATCTGATTCTGTGATTCTGATTCTGTGAGTCTGATTATGTGATTCTGATTCTGTGATTCTGATTATCTGATTCTGTAATTCTGATTCTGTGATTCTGATTATCTGATTCTGTGATTCTGATTCTGTGATTCTGATTATCTGATTCTGTGATTCTGATTATCTGATTATCTGATTCTGATTATCTGATTATCTGATTCTGTGATTTTGATTCTGTGAGTCTGATTCTCTGATTCAGATTTTCTGTGATTCTGAGATTCTGATTCTGGTTCTGATTGTGATTCTCTGATTGTGATTATCTGATTCTCTGATTGTGATTCTCTGATTGTGTGATTGTGATTCTCTGATTGTGATTCTCTGATTCTGATTCTCTGATTTTCTGATTGTGATTCTCTGATTGTGATTCTCTGATTCTGATTCTCTGATTTTCTGATTGTGATTCTCTGATTCTGATTATCTGATTTTCTGATTGTGATTCTCTGATTCTGATTCTCAGATTTTCTGATTGTGATTCTCTGATTGTGATTCTCTGATTCTGGTTCTGTGATTCTGGTCCTGTGATCCTGATCCTGTGATCATGTGACTGTGATCCGCGTGTGTCCCACCTGTGTGTCGAGCCCCAGCATGATGACCATGAGGAAGAAGCAGGCGGCCCAGAGCTGGGGCAGCGGCATCATGGCCACGGCGCGGGGGTAGGCTATGAAGGCCAGGCCGGGACCTGCAGGGATCACATCACATCAAGGCATCATATTATGCCATTTGCACTGTAAAAACTGATCAGCTAATTCTATTCAACTAAAACTGTGTAAATGCAATTCATAAATGGTTCAAATTCATTGAATTCAGCTCAATTCGATTTCAAACGGCACATAGTATTTTTTTTTATTATGTATAGGTTACTAAGAATTATTTAATAAATATGAATTAACCCCAATCCCAGTTTTTACAGTGATGGAAGAATCGATAAATCGGGACAAAATTATCTTATAAATATAGATTTTTTATTATTATTATTATTATTATTATTATTATTATTATTATTATTATTATTATTATTATTATTATTATTATTATTATTATTATTATTATTATTATTATTATTATTATCGCAAAAACTATTGAGTGCACGTGACACACACACACACACACACAAACTAATGTTAAATATATATCTTTTTTATTTTTTAAGAAAAAGGTATTTTAAACTTTAAAAAAATAATTATATATATGACGCCACTTATCGATTTCACGCAGTTATCGATAATTATCTATAAATCGATAAGTGGTCTCAGCCTTACACCACATCACACCACACCACATCACACGAGGGCTGAGCCCAAACGCTCAAACCTTCATTCGTTACGTCCGCATTCAAATTCTAAATCAACATTCGAATTTGTAATATTTAATAAAACCTTTTTTATTTATTTATTTTAAATATTTTTTTCTGTTCATTCTGTTTAAACCAATGGGGTTTTTCTTCACAGTTGCAGATAAACTAGATTAGGCTACACTAATATTATAGTATTAAAAAAAACTGATGAGTTATATTCATTAAAGAAAGTTGATTTAATTGATTTAGTTGGGCTGGGGCTTCTCCCTGGGCTGGGTCTGGAAAGTTGATTTAATAATAAAAAAATACTGATTTTATCATATTAATCACTTTATTCAAATTGAGGATTGAGGACATTTTTTTTAATTAAAAACGAAGGTTCAAACGTCCGTTCGAAAAACCCTGACGAAGTTCGAATCCCAAAAACAGGCTTCGGGGAGACAGCCTTACACCACACTATTGATCCTGCAGGAGACGTTATATAATATGATTATCTGATCTCACCTGACTCCGATGTCCGATGTCCACGCCCTGCTCCTAAACCATGAAGCCCTAAAGTCTCGCGGGATCCCTAAAGTCTCGCGGGATCTCACCTGACTGTGCCATAGCTCCTATGGCCACGCCCTGCTCCTAAACCATGAAGCCCTAAAGTCTCGCGGGATCCCTAAAGTCTCGCGGGATCTCACCTGACTGTGCCACCGCTCCGATGTCCACGCCCTGCTCCTAAACCATGAAGCCCTAAAGTCTCGCGGGATCCCTAAAGTCTTGCGGGATCTCACCTGACTGTGCCACCGCTCCGATGTCCACGCCCTGCTCCTGAGCCATGAAGCCCTAAAGTCTCGCGGGATCCCTAAAGTCTCGCGGGATCTCACCTGACTGTGCCACCGCTCCGATGTCGACGCCCTGCTCCTGAGCCATGAAGCCCAGCACGGAGAAGATGGCGAAGCCGGCCAGGAAACTGGTGCCGCTGTTCAGGAGGCAGAGCAGGAAGCAGTCCCTGGTGGAGACACAGACGCACAGACACCAGTCAATATGTCAATCTGAATGAATGAATGAATGAAAACTTTATTAACAGATTGCAGAATGGGTACAATATACAGTACGGCTCAATACAAACAATTGTTAAGGGGATGCAGACCAGAGAAAGAATTTCGTCTTGTTTACATCAGGGTCCCCCATTTTCCATTCATAGTGATCTAGATATCTATCTACAAACTTGAAATAACAAAAAATAACAAAAACTAAAGAAAAAGAAAAGAAAATACTAAAGAAAATACGAATACAAATAAAATAAAACATATCTTCCTAGACATGGTCAACATAGCTCGAGACAAAATGGTTTTGTTTCGAGAAGGGACAGAAAGAAGCAAAGCTTGTCTGGTCCCGCCCCTTCCTTATACAATATCATATTATTATGTAATAAGTTGTCTATCAATATCAAAAATAATATACCTATCCACTACAGCAAAAGATAAATAAATAATTACATCTCTAATGTAATCTAATATCTAATGTCTCTGGAGTATAGGGTTGGGTACCGTTCACATTTGAACCGATACCGATACCGGTACCTGTGAATCGATACCGGTACCCTTTTTCGGTACTTTTAGTCTCCAAAAATATAATATACCTACCTCAGTTGTACAAAATCTGTCCAAATTTCAAATAATTTATTATCATTATTATTTATTTAGAACAATTTGTTAATATATAATATATAATAATATATAATATATAATAATATATAATATTGCAGCAAGCGTTGTCTGCATCTGGCTTTGTAAAGTGTAACCACACTTGCGACCGTTTTCGGCTTGCCATTGCCCCGACTGCTTTGTTGTTGTTGTTGTTGTTGAATCAAGTAAAATCCTAGGTAAGCGTGTATTGAGCGTTGCCGTGCGGCACACTTCATAGGTTTCGTTTTGCGGTAAACGAAACGTTGACGTCATCGGACAATTTTTTTTTATTTCTCTTTTTTTTGTTTGCATTACCGAAATGTGCCACCGGTGGATCTCACGTGAATCGGTAAAAGTTACAAAAAAGTACCGGATTCGGTACCCATCATCCCTACACAGACGCACCTGATGAAGAGCTTCTAACGGGCATTTGTGAAACGCACTGTTCTCTTCTTTTCATCCTGTGAAACGAACAGAATAATAAAGATCCTCATTGCAGTAAGTCGGTCCTCGAGGTCCTTTCCTATGTGGCCGTAAATCCTAAAGAAGAAGGTTTAAGTCTTCGTGTTTAGACTTTTTTTTGTTCTTTACCGACTTTAATCACCGACACCACGTCATATCATCTCAGCTTTCTGCTGACCGCACAGAGGGGAAAACTGGTGTCCATCTTAGCTTTCTGCTGACCGCACAGAGGGGGAACTGGTGTCCATCTTAGCTTTCTGCTGACCACACGGAGGGGAAACTGGTGTCCATCTTAGCTTTCTACTGACCGCACAGAGGGGAAACTGGTGTCCATCTCAGCTTTCTGCTGACCGCACAGAGGGGAAACTGGTGTCCATCTTAGCTTTCTGCTGACCACACGGAGGGGAAACTGGTGTCCATCTTAGCTTTCTACTGACCGCACAGAGGGGAAACTGGTGTCCATCTCAGCTTTCTGCTGACCGCACAGAGGGGGAACTGGTGTCCATCTTAGCTTTCTACTGACCGCACAGAGGGGGAACTGGTGTCCATCTTAGCTTCCTACTGACCGCACAGAGGGGGAACTGGTGTCCATCTTAGCTTTCTACTGACCGCACAGAGGGGGAACTGGTGTCCATCTTAGCTTTCTACTGACCGCACAGAGGGGAAACTGGTGTCCATCTCAGCTTTCTGCTGACCGCACGGAGGGGGAACTG
>NW_028173148.1:53962-58962 GCF_963971535.1 Notolepis coatsorum
TTGAACCCAGCGTCTCCAGCATTGGTGGTGAGTGCCTTGCCCACTGCACCACCTAGCCGCCCTGAAGAGAATAGATTTGAAGAGAAGAAAAGAGAAGATAAGAGAAGAGAAGAGAAGAGCTGAGAAGAGAAGAAATGAAAAGAGAAGAGAATTGAAGAGAAGAAAAGAGAATTGAAGAGAAGAGAAGAGGAGAGGAGAAGAGAGGAGAAGAGAAGAGAAGAGAAGAGGAGAGGAGAAGAGAGGATAAGAGAAGAGAAGAGGAGAGAAGAGAAGAGAGGATAAGAGAAGAGAAGAGAAGAGAAGAGAAGAGAAGAGAAGAGAAGAGAAGAGAAGAGAAGAGAAGAGAAGAGAAGAGAAGAGAAGAGAAGAGAGGATAAGAGAAGAGAAGAGAAGAGAAGAGAAGAGAAGTGTATATATGATCTCACAGCAGGGCCTCTGGCCCGGAACAGAATGTCCAGCCTGCTGTACAGTCACTAATGGGACGTCCCACTGGCTTGTTCTCTGGTGGATTGGACTGGGGGAGGTCAAAGGTCAAGCCCCATACTGCCAGGCTGTCTGCCTAGCAGATTCATGGCTTTAGGATACTGTACATCAAAAAGGTTCTCAACGTGGGCTTTTCACACGGCGGATGACCTGTGGCTAAAGGTTCTCAACATGGACCCCTTGAGGGGGCTTCCAGGGGGGTCCCATGGGGGTCCCTAGCGAGGCCCCAGTCAACAGCTTCACCGCGTGGCCGAGAGGCAGAGCCTTTTGGGGCCAATTGTGCACGTGTGCCAAGAAGAGAGCGCGTGTGTGTGTGAGCGGTTTGGAGACGGTGTACGAGTGTTAGCAAGGAGGAGGGAGGGAGGGGGGAGGGAGAGAGGAGGAGGGAGGAGGGAGAGGGAGGAGGGTGGGAGAGGAGGGAGGAGGGAGAGGGAGGGGGGAGGGAGGAGGGAGAGAGGAGGGAGGGAGGAGGGGGAGAGAGGAGGGAGGGAGGGGGAGAGAGGAGGGGGAATAGAGGAGGGAGAGGGGAGAGAGGAGGGTGGGAGAGGAGGGAGGGAGGGAGGGGGGAGAGAGGAGGGAGGGAGGGAGGGAGGGAGGGGGGAGAGAGGGAGGGAGGAGGGAGGGAGGGAGGGGGGAGAGAGGAGGGAGGGAGGGAGGAGGGAGGAGAGAGGAGGGAGAGGGAGGGAGGGAGGGAGGGAGGGAGAGGGAGTTCTTGTTCTGAACTCTTACTGAGTGGGTCAAACTAAGAGAGCTACAGACACCAGAGATACAGACATGACCTACAGACACCAGAGATACAGACATGACCTACAGACACCAGAGATACAGACATGACCTACAGACACCAGAGATACAGACATGACCTACAGACACCAGAGATACAGACATGACCTACAGACACCAGAGATACAGACATGACCTACAGACACCAGAGATACAGACATGACCTACAGACACCAGAGATACAGACATGACCTACAGACACCAGAGATACAGACATGACCTACAGACACCAGAGATACAGACATGACGTTAGGGCGTTAGGGCTGAGCCCAAACGTTCGAACCTTCGTTCGTTACGTCTCCATTCAAATTCTAAATCAACATTCGAATTCTTAATTTTTTATAAAAGATAATTATATTATTTTTTTCTATTCATTCTGTTTAAACCAATGGGGTTTTTCTTCACAGTTGCAGATAAAGATTAGGCCACACTAATATTATAGTATTATAAAACTGAAGAAAATTGATTTCATTGATTTAGTTGGGCTGGGGCTTCTCCCTGGGCTGGGTCTGGGGCTGGAAAGTTGATTTAATCAAATAAAAAGACAAATTTAATCAGATTAATCACTTTATTCAAATTGAGGATTTAGTTTGAGGATATTTATAAAATAATAATAATAATAATAATTGACCAAAAAAAATAAATAAAAAGAAAATTCTTTTAATTTAAAACGAAGGTTCGAACGTCCGTTCGACAAACCCTGACGAAGTTTGAATCCCAAAAACAGGCTTCAGGGACAGCCTTAATGACGCACAGACCAGAGCTACAGACATGACGTACAGACCAGTAGGGCTCTACCGAAGAGTTCGAAAGCTTCGTTCATAATGTTGACATTCGAATTCTAATCAACAATCGCATTTTTTTTTAATTTTTTTTATGTGTCTATTCATTCTGTTTAAACCAATGGGGTTTTTCTTCACAGTTGCAGATAAAGATTAGGCTACACTAATATTATAGTATTATACTATTATAGTATATAACTCGTCATAAACATTTTAATAAAACATGTATCATAAATGATGTAGTCGTGCCCTTATTGGATTATTTATGTTGACGAAACTGACGAGTTATATTCACTAAAGAAAGTTGATTAAATAAAAATAAAGAAATACTAATTTAATCATATTAATCACTTTATTCAAATTGAGGATTTAAATTGAGGATATTTATAAAAAAGAATTTTTATTTTATTTTATTTATTACGCCATTAAATATGACGACAGACATTGGAAGCTTTGTTCGAATACTTCAATAGAAGCTTCGATTTTGAATGTTAAAAAATGACATTGGGTACAGCCCTACACACAGGTACAGCCCTACACACAGGTACAGCCCTACACACGGAGCTACAGACATGACGTACAGACGCATGTTGGAGTTCATGAAGAACACAGGAAGCTCTACTTAACACTAGCACAGCCGACAAGGGGTCACATGACCCCTAGGCATAAATGTATCTTCGTCACTCGGTCGAGCTCCAGCTCTGTCACTCAATGACTTTTCCTAAAAGTACCCGTTTTATCTGCAGCGCGGTTTTCTGAAATTTCAAAATGACTTCAGGAAAATGTAATTAGAACGTTATTCCATTATATGGAATATATATGTGGAAAGTCACAGCACTTTGCGAGCGTCTAGCGCAGGGGTGGCCAACCTATGACTCGCGAGCCGCATGTGGCTCATAATTATATTATTTTTATTTATTATTATTATATATATATATATATATTTTTTTTGGTCACTCAAACCTGTGGTAAACCTCATATTTTTATATTAAGAGGTAATTATATAGTTTACAATGTTTATTTTTCTCATATTTCTCATATAAGCTGTGGGGTCATCTGACCCCTTCCGCGGGAATCAGTGACATTTTCTCCATTGCTGTTCTAGTGTTAAATGACCAGTAAAAGCAGGAGGACGACATCTTTAGCGGTTTGAAGCGACACATGGCTTGAACCAGGCTTCCTCTGTGAGAAGTGTGTCGCCATATTAGAGAGCGTGACATCGTCTAATTAATACAGGGGTCTCAAACTCGCGGCCCGCCGGCCAATCGCGGGGCCCTGCTGGATGATATTTTTGCGGCCCCCTACTTGACATCAAAGTTTAGTGTCAGTGCGGCCCGCGCGCAACTTTTTTTTGCCGCGTCGTTGCGCGAGTTGGACGTTTTATTTATTTGTATCACTTGTATAGGCTACCATAGCGCAGGCTCATGACAGCGACGTTACGTTAGTGACCGGAGTGATACCAAGTGGAAGGAAAATATATCCTGTCACCACCAGTGCGTATGGCAGGCATCCTCATGTCGACAGAATCCGGCTATAGGGCGACAATAAATGTGGTCAAGAGGCATGGTTTCTATCTTTGGTGTGGTTTATTTATTCACATGGCAGAGCAGCAGTTCTACAGTTCTCCTCTCGCTGAGAGGCTGGGGGGGAAAGAGAAAGAATGGAGGAGACATCTCTATTTATACTCGCCACCTGGTGGTGTTCCTGAGTGGCTCCGCCTAGAGCGCCCTCTAGTGGAAACAGTTATATCTGCAGTTAGACAGTTACTATAGTGGAAACAGTTATATCTGCAGTTAGACAGTTACTATAGTGGAAACAGTTATATATGCAGTTAGACAGTTACTAACAACCCGACACCGAACCTCTGACTTCAACACTCATATTCACCGCTATCTCCTCTGCAAGCAGTGCCTCTGCCTGTGCTGTAGTAATAATAAGCAAATACATAGCTGGTTAAGAACTAAGGGGTGCCTAGTCATAATGTACATGGTCTTGGAGTCTCATGGCCGGTACAGAGACACTCAGAAGGAGCTTCTATCCCCAGGCCATCAGGATGCTCAATGACAACGACCCATCATCTACACTCACAGCACACACATCCACACGCACACACACACACTCACTTTAAATAAACACTCACCGTAGTAGCACCCACTCTACTCACTTTAACACACTTTATATTTATTGGCAAAGAGATTTGCACTACAATTCATACCTCATTGCACCTTACCCTACGTTTGTACCTCGTCCCATTGCTGCATCGTACCTCACTGTTACTCTCTTTTTTACTCTGTATTGTATATTGTATATATATGTATATTGACTGAACACCTTTTTTTTTTACGTACTTTTGACTTTTTATATTTTATACTTTTTATCTATTGTTATCTAGCACACTCCCAGGGGCTCATACAGGAAAAAGCATTTCATGATAATGTATTCTGTATTTTACTATGACGACTAATAAACAAACTTGAAACTTGAAACTGGTTTTTAAAGCCATAATGTACATGGTCTTACAGCCTAGCCATCATGTATGTATATATGTATCTATAACGACAGACATCTATATATTAAGCTCTATCTTTAATCTTTCAAAATGTTGGCGGCTAGGTGGTGTAGTGGGCAAGGCACTCGCCACCAATGTGGAGACGCTGGGTTCGCGTGTTCGAATCCAGCTCTCCACATTGTTTTCAGTTTAGCTGGTCGTCCGCAGTAATACACATTGGCCGTATTACGGGGAGGGAAACTGAAGGGTGGGGATTGGGCGTTGTGGACCGCGTCTCCTACAGGTCGGTTGGTGCGCCTGCACAGTAATCAGGAAGTGTCGGGGGCAGCGTGAGCCTCCCACGCGTTACTCCTCGCCACTGAGAGATCGAGCTGCGCAGGTGAAAAGATGCGACTGCTGTTACCTCAAGTACCGGAGGGGACTTGTGCTATGTATGACTTAGT
>NW_028173148.1:63962-84704 GCF_963971535.1 Notolepis coatsorum
TTATTATTATTATTATTATTATTATTATCACTACTAATTCACTAATTTCATCTATGTCTATAATATTATATGTTAGATTACTGTTTGCTACCCAGACATATATGTCAGATTCTCTAGATTACTTCATACATGTGAATCGACTGCCATTATGTTGTACTTAGGATCTTATAGAATAGAATAGAATAGAATAGAATAGAATAGAAATACTTTTATTATTCCGAGGGACACTACAAATCGCTCAACATTAAACATTTAGACAGGTCACGAATAAGAATAACAAAACAAATCAAATTGCCTAAGAATAAGAATAGAATAAAATAGAATAGAAATGGAATAAAATATACAGTAAATGAATACAGTAAATAATATACTGAGGTCTACAGTAGGTGTAATATTGCACAGTGCTGTTTCAAAACTATGAGTCCAGGGCCCTCATTTATCAACAATTCTTAGAAAGTGTTCTATTTTCGTTCTTAATCACAGAATTTAGAATGTGTGTACGCACAGAAAAATCGGGATTTATCACACGTGTGTACACGGGTCGTACGCACACTCTGTGTTGATAAATACCATTTGTTCTACGCTCCACGCTCGTGCAATATTTTAAGAATTTGCATATAGCACCGCCCGTAATTAACCATATACGGTAATGGAACACCCCCATGAAATGTGGAAAAGTGGACTAAGCCGAGCGAAGCGTGTTATGGGAGTAGTACAATGCCAAAGCAATAGGTGGCGATGTAGTTCAAACATGAAGGCCATTTTCAAGCAATCAGAAGGGTGAAGGCGTCACTAGTCACTACACATCCTGCTAAGTCAAAACGGGAATCCGCCATCTTTAAATCACCTCGGGAACTATTTAGCAATATTTATTTTCAGCAAGAAACAAACAAAGTGCAATAAAAAAAAAGGATACATTCACTGTGTTCTGCCTCATTTATTGATGAAACGAAACCAACATTAACACAATGTACCACCAAAAGCGGAGAGTTTAGTCTCACAAAAAGAGCGCTGATGTTGTTAGCTTACATGCTAACGTGAATGGGATCTGCCAGTATAAACACTTAGCATTGCGGCTAGGCTAGCCTGCATTAGCATAGTAAAGCTAGTAGAATGGTTGAAAACGTTATTATTTAACAGATTGCAGAATGGGTAGAATACAATACGGCTCAATACAAACAATTGTTAAGGGGCCCAGGGGGTGCAGAGTGTTGTAGTTTGGTCAAATCAAGCAAATTTACATCATGCTCCAAAAAAATAAAAAATGTCTGCTGAGCGGGCTGGAGCGCGGAGCGGTCATGGGCAAATGAAGGTGAGCGCTGAGCGGCTTGGGGGGGGGGGGGGGGGGGGGTGCCAACATGAGCGAATGAGAGCAGAACTAAGAAGGATTTCCGCCGCTCATAGGCTCTGGTGTGTGTGTATATATGTGTGTGTGTGTGTGTGTGTATATGTGTGTGTATCGCCGTGGACTAAAGACGCACTTCTTCAACCATTATCTGAAATAAAAAACAAACAAAAAATAAAAGATCTAACCCTAACTAACCTTACTGTCATGCACTTGTCCTAATATACTAACCTACACTGTAGCACTCAACACTTTGATGAACATTGTTACTCAGCTGATAGAGTTGTGCCCTTCCTGATAAAAGCATTCGGCTAAATTACTATGTAAAATGTAGTCGTTTATTGTCACGGATAAAGTACAGGTACATTACAGTGAGATGCTTTTTTCTGTTTTGCTCCCGAGAGTGTGAGATCATAGGATGCTGGGTTCATACACATACAGCTCATTATAGTAATATTCCACAATTATTACATTTTTGGATAGTAATAATGGCACAAAACATAAAATCACCGACATGCGCATTGTAGATACATGCAGGACTAGCCTTGAGACAGACGTATGCGTATCACCGTGTGTGTGTGACATGTGTGTGTGTGTGTGTGTGTGTTGACCTCTGACCTGTGTTCCAGGCGTTGTTACAGTGTGTGTGTGTTGACCTCTGACCTGTGTTCCAGGTGTTGCTACAGTGTGTGTGTGTGTGTTGACCTCTGACCTGTGTTCCAGCTGTTGTTACAGTGTGTGTGTGTGTTGACCTCTGACCTGTGTTCCAGCTGTTGTTACAGTGTGTGTGTGTGTGTTGACCTCTGACCTGTGTTCCAGGTGTTGTTACAGTGTGTGTGTGTGTTGACCTCTGACCTGTGTTCCAGGTGTTGCTACAGTGTGTGTTGACCTCTGACCTGTGTTCCAGGTGTTGTTACAGTGTGTGTGTGTGTTGACCTCTGACCTGTGTTCCAGGTGTTGTTACAGTGGGACCAGGGCAGTGTGTGTGTGTTGACCTCTGACCTGTGTTCCAGGTGTTGTTACAGTGTGTGTGTGTGTGTGTGTGTGTTGACCTCTGACCTGTGTTCCAGGTGTTGTTACAGTGTGTGTGTGTGTGTGTGTGTTGACCTCTGACCTGTGTTCCAGGTGTTGTTACAGTGGGACCAGGGCAGCTGGGTCTGGAAGCTGTGCAGCAGGTAGAACACGGCCCAGGCCAGGATCACGATGTAGTACACACAGCCGTGCAGAATCATCACCTGGCTGGCGTAGCCCAGACCTAGTCATAATCATAATCATAATAATAATAATAATCAAGAAGAATCAAGAATCAAGAGGTTTATTTGTCACACACACACATACCAGGGCACACAGTGAAATGCGGGTGGGTCATGATGCCCGCGTCGATTGTGCAAAATACAATAGTAAAAATAGGCATAGAAAATTATAAAATAGGTTAAGACTCAACATATGCATTCCTGAGAAACTGGTTCCTATGTGTGTACTTAAGCATTACATCACGCGCAGGAGTGGTTTGTGACCAATAAACCATGCCTAGGGGTGGTCGTTAGGCCCGAGGCGCAGCCGAGGGTCGTTAGACCCCCCTAGGCATGGTTTATTGGTCACAAATCACGACTGCAAGTGATGTAAAGCTTTTATACAACTGCCAGATTCATCCAACCTTATTTCTATACAATAAACACACATTAATCGAAGATTTATTGAAAAAACCATCCGCCAGAAAAAGTAGTTCCCACAACTACAAAAAAGACAAGTTGCCTCCATGTGGAAGCAGCTTGAAGTGCATCCAACCAAACTAACACATCCAACTGTGTATTATTGGAATGATTGAGAGAAGTTGCCTCATGTGGAAGCAGCTTGAAGTGCATCCAACCAACTAACACATCCAACTGTGTATTATTGGAATGATTGATTGAAAATTGTATTACCAGATGCAGAATGGGTACAATACAGTACGGCTCAATACACACAATTGTTAAGGGAATGCAGACCTACTTTCCATAGAACTTCATTCTTAGATGCTTCTATATAAAGTAGGTAAAACAAATTAAAAAGTCTTCTTTGCCCTATAGGAAAAAAACGTTTTCTTCGCCCTATTCTTTTATTTATTTTTTTAAACCTACTGTAGAGGGCCTAAACTTAACCAGTTGGAAACCAAGCGTACAGTAATAAAATTAGCAATCAATCAATCAATCAACTCAATAGGCCATGCTCACTTAGAACAGCGCAGCACCCAGCTCTCTGACTATCCCCCGCGTTGCAGGCAGAGTGTGTGTGTGTGTGTGCGTGCGTGTGCGTGCGTGTGTGTGTGTGCGTGTGTGTGTGTGTGTGTGTGTATGTGTGTGGGGGGGGGGGGTGTGTGGCGGTGGGTGGAGACTAGAGCGAGCGCTGACAGTCGAAAGGAAAAAGAAATTGAAAAAAAAATCGCAAATTAATCCATCAATCAATCCGCGATTTTTCTTTTGTTACAGAATGATTCAAGACCCATCAATTACATCATCCAACATTGTTTAAACGACTAAGACATTCGCTGTGACAGAATCGCTTGATATTTAGTCGTTTAGTCGCCATTAACATATCCATTTGTAAAGATTATTGGCCACCTTCTTGTGATCCGGCGGAGTGATGTGATGTGGGTCGGTTGTGGGCGGGTCCTGGGCCAGCAGCGTGGATTGTTGCCAATAAAGACGTGTTAATGGCCAATCAGAATCGAGAAATTTGCATGCCGTTGTATAAACTACTATACAATATACAATTTACAATTTTAACTCTCAATGTGTCTAAACTAGGGATGTCCGATATTATCGTCGGCCGATATTGACATTAAAATGTGATATCGGAAATTATCGGTATCGGTTTTAAAAAATATATATATATATTATATTTCTTATTAATTTTTTTTTTACATTTATTTAACCTTTATTTATCCAGGCAAGCAAGTAAGAACAAATTCTGGTTTAATTTATTGTCAAAAGTATGCATAATGTTGTGTTAATTCCACGACAAGAGATATGTAATGTTAATTACCTGAAATTATTACGTTTTTGGGGGGGGGAACCCTGCATATATTGGTATCGGTTGATATCGGTTGGTATCGGAAATTAAGAGTTGGATAATATCGGTATATCCTTTAAAGTGACTTTTCCATTATTTAAAGTGACATTTTGTTTAATGTAATGTAATAATAATACATTCAATTTATAGTGCACTCTACATTTGGAAACCAAATCTCAGAGTGCTACAGGGTAAAGACATAGACTTTAAAAACATAGGCAATTAAAAAAACAAGGCATACAAACATAAAAAAAGGGATAAAACACACAAGGCATGTATAAAAAGGTTAAAACTAAGGGAAGGCTTTCGTGAAGAGGTATGTTTTAAGTTTAAGCAGTGGTCTGTGGTGCTGTGAGGTGGGCAGGGAGGGCGTTCCACAGGCGGGGAGCAGCCCAGCAGAAGGCCTGGTCGCCCCCCATGGTGCGGAGCTCGGTCCTGGGGGGAAGGAGGCGGTTAGTGTTGGCGGAGCGAAGGGTACGGGTGGAGGGTTCTGGGGTGAGGAGATCTTTGAGGTAGGGGGGGGGGCATTTCCGTGGATGCACTGATGTTCACACACAAACCAAGACCTACATAGTACACACAAACCAAGACCTACATAGTACACACAAACCAAGACCTTCATAGTACACACAAACCAAGACCTACATAGTACACACAAACCAAGACCTACATAGTACACACAAACCAAGACCTACATAGTACACACAAACCAAGACCTACATAGTACACACAAACCAAGACCTAGTACACACAAACCAAGACCTACATAGTACACACAAACCAAGACCTAGTACACACACAAACCAAGACCTAGTACACACAAACCAAGACCTAGTACACACAAACCAAGACCTAGTACACACAAACCAAGACATAGTACACACAAACCAAGACCTAGTACACACAAACCAAGACCTAGTACACACAAACCAAGACCTAGTACACACAAACCAAGACCTAGTACACACACAAACCAAGACCTACATAGTACACACAAACCAAGACCTAGTACACACAAACCAATACCTAGTACACACAAACCAAGACCTAGTACACACACACACCAATACCTAGTACACACACAAACCAAGACCTAGTACACACAAACCAAGACCTACATAGTACACACAAACCAAGACCTAGTACACACAAACCAAGACCTAGTACACACAAACCAAGACCTAGTACACACAAACCAAGACCTAGTACACACAAACCAATACCTAGTACACACAAACCAAGACCTAGTACACACACACCAAGACCTAGTACACACACAAACCAAGACCTAGTACACACACACCAAGACCTAGTACACACACACCAATACCTAGTACACACACAAACCAAGACCTACATAGTACACACAAACCAATACCTAGTACACACAAACCAAGACCTAGTACACACAAACCAAGACATAGTACTGTGGAATAATATATTGATTCCCCAACTCTCTCATGTAAAGACATTCCCCTCCCCTTTCTCCCCAATCCTGTGCCCCCCCCCCCCATTTGACCTATCAAATGGGACCACCTCCCCCCCTTTTAACTATATAATGCTCCTCCCGAGAACAAACCAGGTCTCTTTACCTGGGTCATTTCAGCTGATCACCTGGGGCGAGAGCCTCAGCCATTCTCTCTATGTACTATGTATATTTCTATCTGTTTGGTTAATAAACCTTTGTTATTATCCAAACCTCGGTTGACTGAGAACATTCTTCTTCAGGATATCCACAAATATCCCACAGTACACACACAAACCAAGACCTAATACACACAAACCAAGACCTAGTACACACAAACCAATACCTAGTACACACAAACCAAGACCTAGTACACACAAACCAAGACCTAGTACACACAAACCAAGACCTAATACACACAAACCAAGACCTAGTACACACAAACCAATACCTAGTACACACAAACCAAGACCTAGTACACACAAACCAAGACCTAGTACACACACACACACACCAATACCTAGTACACACAAACCAAGACCTAGTACACACACACACACACCAAGACCTAGTACACACACAAACCAATACCTAGTACACACAAACCAAGACCTAATACACACAAACCAATACCTAGTACACACAAACCAAGACCTAATACACACAACCCAAGACCTAGTACACACAAACCAAGACCTAGTACACACAAACCAAGACCTAGTACACACAAACCAAGACCTAGTACACACAAACCAAGACCTAGTACACACACACCAAGACCTAGTACACACAAACCAAGACCTAGTACACACACAAACCAAGACCTAGTACACACACAAACCAAGACCTAGTACACACAAACCAAGACCTAGTACACACAAACCAAGACCTAGTACTAGGGATGTCCGATATTATCGGCCGATATCGGCATTAAAATGTGATATCGGAAAATAACGGTATCGGTTTAAATTTTGACATTTTTTTTTTAATTTTTTTTACATTTCTATAACATTTATTTACCCAGGCAAGCAAGTAAGAACAATTTCTGATTTTATTTATTGTCAAAAGTATGCATAATGTTAATTCCACAACAAGAGATATGTAATGTTAATTACCTGAAATTATTAAATTTTTGTGGGGGGAAACCCTGCATATATCGGTATCGGTTGATATCGGTTGATATCGGATATCGTAAATTAAGAGTTGGACAATATCGGTATCGGTAAAAAAGCCAATATGGAGCATCCCTACCTACCTAGTACACACACAAATCAAACACTAGGATATCCAGTGTTTTCTCTCCACGCTGACGCACCCATCAGTCAAGGCTTTTCTATTGAAAACACTGTCATCCCCACCTGTACATGTGTCGGAGGAAAGCATGTGACAGTCTCCGGCCTCCCGGACCAACAGTAGGGGGGTGTGCACAACAACCTGGAAGGGGGTTGGGAATTGGCATAACGACTAACAGTGGGATGGGAGAAAAATCGGAAAAATTAGGAGGGGGAAAAAGATAATAATACAAAAAAATTAAAAAAAACACTGTGCTTGCCAGATGGCCTGCCAGATGGCCTGGCCAATGCACCTGTACAGCCGCCAGGTCGGTAAACAGGCACCAGGCCAGTAGGCTGCCATGGGTTTTTATAGTTTTTCCTGAAATTTGCCAGCACAGGTATTATGACCTTATGTTGTACCCGACAATCTCAGAATGATCAGATTCATAGCCCTAATAGGCTAAACAAATATTTGAATAGATATCACTATGAAACTTTCCCAGTTTGTTATGTACATAACAACTAAGAAAAAAATTTATTGCAAGTTTTCTGAGAGCTTATGTTTATATATGCAAAATAGGCGTTACCTAATTAAATATGCACACATTTGCATATATCGCCGAGACACGAATCACCAACATGGATAATGCCAGATTCAAAAACTTGGTTGCAGTGGTTTATCAGAACCCAGAAGATGTAACGTGATAAAACAAGGGAGCAAAGTTGCCTCTGTCCAGCACTGTACTGTTGTACTGTTGTGAAGGATCAGATTAAACCGAATATATATATTTATTTATGGATATATATTTAATAGTATTTGTATATCGTTTGATATCCCTTGTATATTCCTTGTACATATACACGGAATATCCCTTTATTCTACTACAGCCCATAATAGTTCATTCTCTTATTGGACAAAAGGACCAGGCGCCAGGGACAAGCCCCTGGCGTTCAAGTTCAAAGGTACCGACGAGACATGCCCTTACTAGCCTCAGCTCCGCGCAGGAATACGGCTACCGAAAGCAGAGCGGCACTACTTGTCCACCGTGCATATAAATATGGCGCAAGAAATGTAGAATTCCTCTTAGTCCTTTACCCTTCTACCCAACTAAGTAACAAGACGTGAAGCCTCACCCCACGATACCGCGTGCGGTGTAGTACGGCCTGTTTGGCCTTAGAATAGCAGTGAGACCTCGTGCGAATTAATAGCTGAATTGCCAGAGTTTGGCACCGTATTTCTATTAAGTAATAATAGTCTATTATGTATGGTGCATCGTTCGGTTAGAGTTCTAAAGTGAGCAGCACCCCCATCGTTTCCTCGCGTTATCTAGAGTCTTAACCAGGTTGGGCAGACCACGCGTGGTGCTTTCATCCGAGGAGTTCTAGGCGAGGACGAGTGGACCTGCACATTGGATTACCTACCCCGACGACTGCTGAGCCCTATACGGCATGGAATATCTATTTGCTTTGGTGCTTTGATTTGTGGAGCGGATAATCGCCAACACCGGTGAGTGTTGGATTTACCCCGAGAGGAGCCAAGGTGAGACGGCGCTCAGACCAGACTGAGGTCGCCTCGCTTCTTCTTCGTTGTGGACCTACAGCTACAGCTACAGCTATCGTCTACAAGAGAGCCCAAGTGTATTCATCTGTGGATCAAGGTTCTACGGGCACTGTGTTCTGTACCTGAACTCTCCCTGTAAATCGTTGACCAGACGGGATACAGCCGACGGCTCTCCTACCCCCCCTACTGGCTTACAACCGGCGGGACCCCTTCAGTATATTATCCAGCTATAATCATTAAGTGACCATCGCTATAATTCCCTAAGAGCCAGGTTGTATGCTTGCTTCCTGTGTAACCAGAGATTGGACATTCAGTGTTGATTCGCCTACGAGTACTCATTTGCCTTACAAGAGCATTCAATTCAAATCATAAATGTAATAAGTAACTATTATATGTACCCTTTGCTATATATTAAATATTTGACTATTACCTTTGTGTGGACCTGATTTCATATGTGGGAAAGTGTTCATCATACTTAGATATCGTGTACTGTATGGCCAGTAATTAAAGTACATAAAGCGGTAGTGGTTTAATGATACCATACTTATCAATACAGTCAGGGAATTGTACCCCTCAGTTACAATTGGTCCTTCGAGCCGGATGGTAATTAGTGTAATATTAATATAGTGGTATTAATATTGAAATGGCCTATGATGAACACTCCACGAAACGGTCCTCCTAAAGTAGAACGCCCGCAACGTAGACGACAGCCACCTCAGTACTTAGAGGATTACGCTGTCAGTAAACTACCTAGCCTTCTACAAACAGTAAACGCAGTAAAAGTAGAAAGTAAAATTATGTCCGACCCTATCAACCAGGATACCCCAACCACAGAGGCCCTAGTGGGTTCTAATGTAACTGACCAAGCTCACGGTGGGGACCAGGAGGGAACTGACACGACTTTACCCCCCGCCAATACCGAAGAAGTAGTCCCCCCAGAGCTCCGGGAGGAAGACAACCCTCCAGAGGTGGAACTCTGCACGGAACAAGATGAGGAGAGCGCCGAGGAGATAGAGCTCCAGGACTCCCCAACGAGTACAGCCAGGAGCGGCTCACCTCTACAAGCGTCTTCCCCCAGCGAGGCGGAGAGGATGCTGTCACAGGCGTTCTTCGCCAGCCTGACAGCCTCTACCGAACGCGATCGACTTCAGGGTGAACGCGATCGACTTCAGGGTGAACGCGATCGACTCCAAGCACAGACGCTTAGCGAGCGCGAACAACTCCAAGCGCAGCAACGGAGCGAAGAAGAGCACATACGTCTGGAGCTGAGACGCCTTCAGACGGAAGAGAATATGGCAAGAGACCGGGCCGACGCCCAGCGCGCCGCTGCCGGTGCCCAAAGAGAAGCAGATCTCACCAAGCGCGAAGCCGAGCGCGACAGACTACAAGCGCAGCTAATGGAGCAGCTGATCACCAGGGCAACACCCCCTCCCTCCACAAGGGGTTCCAGAGCCTCGTCAAGACACACGTCAAGGGCACCCTCCCCTAACCGAGCAGGCGACCTTGAACTCGACCACCAGAGAGAGTCTACACCCCCCTCCGAACTCATTCCCCGACCGGTCCAAGTGAGACCCAGCTACAAGGAAGGAACAGCGGACACCGCGGAGAGGCTAAATAGACGACTACAGGATCTAGGTGACCTGGCAGAAGAAGAAGAGGGAGAAGAGGAGAGTCAAGCCCGACAGCAGCACATTACTCCACAGGACCAGGAGGTCCAGTACAGCCCAGGCTATACCCCCGCGGCTCTGCGCTACAGACCCCCGACTCGACTCACGGGTGAGCATGACGCACGACCAGTCCCGAGGAATAGCACCTGGACCAGCGGGCCATGGTACCCTGCCAGTACCAGCCCACCAAGAGGCGTAAGAAGAGACTCGCCCAGGAGGCCTCTCTTCCAACGCTCACCGATGTGCCAGCCATCCATGGCGTCATACATTGGCACACCGACGTTTCCAGACTTCACCCATGAGAATCGAGCACAGTACAAGGAGCTCCGGATGTGCTTAGAGACAATGATGGTGGATGTCACTGATGAACGCCACAAGTATGCAATATTATTGAAGCACCTGAAAGTGCCCCGAGCGCACAACATAGCGCTGGCCTATGCCACCTCTACGACCCCATACACCACGGCTCTAGCAGCGCTGGACCAGAGATATGGACGTATATGGGATTACGTAATACAGGAGATAAGGCATATTGACCGCCTACCCCCAGCAACAGACAATCGCTCACTAGACGACCTGTCTATAAAAGTACAATCCCTGGTAGGGATGCTGGGGGCGCAACGAGAAAAGGGTATGCACGAACTATACGCAAACTCGAACGTCGAGAGGATTTTAGAGAAGCTGCCGCCCGCCCGACAGGAGCGCTTCAGGCGGCAAAGAGACCACCGTGATCCTAACGGTCCCGAGCCATCCCTCCTAGATTTAGCCGACTTCCTGGCGAGAGAAGTCAGCAGCCTACGGCTGGATACGTTCGTGCGGAGCACGCCAAGCTCCAGAGAGGGACCTAGGAGAGTAAACGATGGCCGAAGATCGGTGACTGTCATGCACCAATCAGAATCAGTACCGAGCAGCAAGAACCACAGTACCCCCTCGACGAAAGAGAAGTGGAAGATGGTGTGCCCGTACTGCGAGAAGGAACACTGGTTGTCACAATGTGACCAGTTCAAGAAGATGACCGCTGAAGAAGTAAGTCACTGGATAAAGTCCAACAGGCGCTGTTACCGATGTGCGCGCAGTCACATGGCAGCCGAGTGCCGCCTAAAGAAGAGGTGTAGTCGGTGTGACGGAGCCCATCTGGATGTCCTACACGACAGTAACAAAAGAAAGCCTGCACCATCCAACAGCACAAAGGCAAGTGTTATGTACATTGACCCCGCTAGCAGCAGCGGCGCCCAGGTGCTCTTAAAGGTGGTCCGTGTAACACTGAGTTACCAAGATAAGGTCATGGACACTTACGCCGTCCTTGACGACGGGTCAGAGAAGACCCTTCTCCTCGCGTCCGCTGCGGCCCAGCTGGGGCTGCGGGGGAGCGAGAACCAGATGACGATTCGGACAATAAGAAGAGATCTAAAGACGATAAAGGGCGAGAATGTCTCCTTCACTATCGCAGCAAGCGGGCAGCCAGAGAGACGGTACAGGATTACTAATGCTTTCACCAGCCAAGAAATAGGACTATCGCAGTACACCTACCCCATCGCCAAGCTGATGGAGAAATATGTGCACCTGCGTCAACTACCTATACCGCTCATAGACGGTGCCACCCCGACCCTGCTGATAGGCTCCGACCATGCAGACCTCATAGTCCCGATAGACCGGGTCCATACAGGACCCAGAGGTTGCCCTGCAGCAGTCGAGACCCGCCTAGGATGGACATTACAAGGCCCCCTCGCCAAGTCTCTTAACCGAACAGCAGCCACTAGCTGCCTCCACTCCAGAGCGACAGAAGGAGACACCACACTCCTGCAGCATGTCGAGAGGCTATGGACACTAGAGACAATGCCCTTTAAGAACGAAAAGAAAGACATTCGTTCTAAGGAAGATATCTACGCTATAGCCCTCCTCGAGCACGGGACAAAGAGAGTCAACGTCAATGGAGTGATGAGATACGCAACTCCACTCCTGAGGCGAGAGGGAATGCCCACCTTTCGCGCCACAAAAGAGGCGACGGAGCGGTATCTATTGAACACAGAGCGGCGCCTAGCCAAAGACCCCGCTCAAGAGAATGTGTACCGCGCTGAGATTAACAAGCGAATCACAGCAGGACACATAAAGAAAATTGACTGGCGACGTCGTGCGCTGCTCCGCGCCTCCCTGATCAAAGACGGCTTTGATCTCCGGCAGCGGGCCAGCAGCGACCCCCCAGTATTGCGCAGCCTCTCCCCCGAGGACAAGGCCGCGAGCAGCGATACCTGGATGGCGACTATCCCAGGAGAAGCCCAAGAAATGACACTAGGACTAGTCTGGCGCTTCAAAACAGACTCGCTCCATTATAGACACAAACCCCTGATCAAGGAGCAGGGAAGGTCGACGGCAATACCGACCACCAGACGGAGTGTATACAGAACACTCGCCAGACAATATGACCCGTTGGGATGTATTCTACCTTACACCACCAGGGCAAAGATGATTGTAAGAGCGCTATGGGACAAAGACCAGGGCTGGGACGATTCCATACCCGAACACCTTGCATCCACATGGAGAGAGTGGGAGACGGAACTCCGCTCACTCCCAGGTGTTAATATACGCCGCAGCTACTTCCCACCCACAGTGAGGCCAGAGACATGCAAGATCGACCTGCACGTATTCAGCTACGCCTCCGAAGTAGCCTACGGTTCGGTGGCTTACTTGCGTGCCCAAGAGGAGGAAGGAGAAATACATACTGCTTTCATCCTGGCTCGCTCAAGAATAGCCCCACGCAAGCAACAATCTATCCCGCGCCTAGAGCTCTGCGCAGCCCTAGCAGGAGCGCAGCTCGCCACGTTAATCCAACGTGAACTCACCATTCCGGTGCAAAGAACAATCTTGTGGTCAGACTCCACGACCGTACTCACATGGATCCGGTCTGATTCGTGCAGATACAAGGTCTTCGTGGGAGTCAGAGTCACCGAGATTCAAGAGTTAACAGAAGTAACCAGCTGGAGGTATGTGGACACCAAACACAACCCAGCTGACGTCATCACCCGGGGAATGTCCCTGGATGACCTCACCCGTCCCAACCTCTACAGTGACGGGCCAGAGTTCCTCAAGCTCCCCGAAGAGGAGTGGCCTACACCCACCCCACGGGAGGCGAGCAAAGAGGAGGCAGAGAACAAGAAACCTATGTTCTGTGGGTTGACACACACACTCGTCCCCACAGACCCGGTTCTAGACGATTGCCTCACCCTAGAGAGTGCGCAGCTAAAGACATTTCTGTGGCACCACCCAGAGGTTCAGCCCACAACTGACATTTCAGCAGCTGACTACAAAGAAGCAGAACTCCTTCTACTACAACGAGCCCAGAGAGACTCGTTCCCCGATGAGCTAGCCTGTCTACAGGGAGCAAAGCCAGTCCCATCAGACAGCAGACTGCTTCACCTGGCCCCCGAGAGCGACGCCCATAATCTCATCAGAGTGGGTGGTCGTCTGCGGAGAGCCCCAGACCTACCGGATGACGTTAAGTACCCGATAGTCTTGAACAGCCGACACAAGGTCACAGAGCTGATCATAAAGAAATACGATGAGGATGTGCACCACGCAGGGGCAGAGAGAGTCTTCGCGGAGATCAGACGTCGTTATTGGATACTGCAAGGGAGAGAAGCAGTGCGGCGCTTCCAGCGAACCTGTCTAGACTGCCGTAAGTGGCGCGCGCAGCCCAGTATACCCCGGATGGCTGACCTACCTCCCTGTCGCCTCCGACTCGGCGACAAGCCCTTTCACTCCACCGGTATGGACTGTTTTGGCCCGCTGTATATAAAGAGAGGAAGAGGAACCGAGAAGCGGTGGGGTATTGTATTCAAATGCATGACCACCAGAGCGATACATATCGAACTCCTTCCAACCATGAGCACAGACTCATTCCTTATGGCCTTCCGAAGATTCACATCACGGAAAGGAAAACCGTCTACATTGTTGTCTGATCACGGGACAAACTTCAAAGGCGGAGAAAGAGAGCTGAGAGAGAGCTTCCAAGCTATGGGCCCAGAACTTAAGACCCACCTCGCTCCATCCCAGATTGACTTCCAGTTTAATCCCCCGAACGCACCTCACTTCGGTGGACCCTGGGAACGAGAAGTACGTTCCATAAAGACAGCCCTGTACGCCGTGCTTGGGGCCCAGACCGTGGCGGAAGAAGTCCTAATGACAGTCCTCACGGAGATCGAGGGAGTATTGAACTCAAAGCCCCTCGGTTACGTCTCAAGTGATGTAGCAGATGTCGACCCAGTCACCCCCAACACCCTCTTGATGGGGCGGCTGGACCCCGCGCTACCACAGACAATGTACAGGCCTGAAGAAGCGAACGGCCGAAGAATGTGGAGGTACAGTCAAGTACTGGCTGACAAGTTTTGGAACAGCTTCCTACTCCACTACCTACCGTCTCTACAGACCCGCCAGAAGTGGGTAAAAGAGAGAGACAATTTGACAGAAGGAACAGTCGTCATGATCATCGACCAGTCACTACCCAGAGCTATGTGGCCGGCTGGCCGCGTAAGCAAAGTGATCACCGGTGCCGATGGAAAGGTCCGAGCAGCTGAAGTGCTCGTCCAAGGACGGACTTACACCCGACCCGTGGCGAGGCTAATAGAACTGCCAAGGCTCCCTGATACTATTGATGACGACCATGACCCCATGACTTTGTGAGTTGACTGACCCTTACAGCGGACATTGAGTAGTGGACAGTGCGGTTAATCTGTCTCTGCTTAGCTAATTAGGTGGGACTAATTAGGGGGCGGCTGTTGTGAAGGATCAGATTAAACCGAATATATATATTTATTTATGGATATATATTTAATAGTATTTGTATATCGTTTGATATCCCTTGTATATTCCTTGTACATATACACGGAATATCCCTTTATTCTACTACAGCCCATAATAGTTCATTCTCTTATTGGACAAAAGGACCAGGCGCCAGGGACAAGCCCCTGGCGTTCAAGTTCAAAGGTACCGACGAGACATGCCCTTACTAGCCTCAGCTCCGCGCAGGAATACGGCTACCGAAAGCAGAGCGGCACTACTTGTCCACCGTGCATATAAATATGGCGCAAGAAATGTAGAATTCCTCTTAGTCCTTTACCCTTCTACCCAACTAAGTAACAAGACGTGAAGCCTCACCCCACGATACCGCGTGCGGTGTAGTACGGCCTGTTTGGCCTTAGAATAGCAGTGAGACCTCGTGCGAATTAATAGCTGAATTGCCAGAGTTTGGCACCGTATTTCTATTAAGTAATAATAGTCTATTATGTATGGTGCATCGTTCGGTTAGAGTTCTAAAGTGAGCAGCACCCCCATCGTTTCCTCGCGTTATCTAGAGTCTTAACCAGGTTGGGCAGACCACGCGTGGTGCTTTCATCCGAGGAGTTCTAGGCGAGGACGAGTGGACCTGCACATTGGATTACCTACCCCGACGACTGCTGAGCCCTATACGGCATGGAATATCTATTTGCTTTGGTGCTTTGATTTGTGGAGCGGATAATCGCCAACACCGGTGAGTGTTGGATTTACCCCGAGAGGAGCCAAGGTGAGACGGCGCTCAGACCAGACTGAGGTCGCCTCGCTTCTTCTTCGTTGTGGACCTACAGCTACAGCTACAGCTATCGTCTACAAGAGAGCCCAAGTGTATTCATCTGTGGATCAAGGTTCTACGGGCACTGTGTTCTGTACCTGAACTCTCCCTGGAAATCGTTGACCAGACGGGATACAGCCGACGGCTCTCCTACCCCCCCTACTGGCTTACAACCGGCGGGACCCCTTCAGTATATTATCCAGCTATAATCATTAAGTGACCATCGCTATAATTCCCTAAGAGCCAGGTTGTATGCTTGCTTCCTGTGTAACCAGAGATTGGACATTCAGTGTTGATTCGCCTACGAGTACTCATTTGCCTTACAAGAGCATTCAATTCAAATCATAAATGTAATAAGTAACTATTATATGTACCCTTTGCTATATATTAAATATTTGACTATTACCTTTGTGTGGACCTGATTTCATATGTGGGAAAGTGTTCATCATACTTAGATATCGTGTACTGTATGGCCAGTAATTAAAGTACATAAAGCGGTAGTGGTTTAATGATACCATACTTATCAATACAGTCAGGGAATTGTACCCCTCAGTTACACACACACTGTATCTCTCTCTCTCTGTCAGTCTCTCTATCTCTCTCTCTCCCCCTCACACACACACACACACTGTATCTCTCTCTCTGTCGGTCTCTGTATCTCTCTCTCTCCCCCTCACACACACACTGTATCTCTCTCTCTCTCTCTCTCTGTCGGTCTCTGTATCTCTCTCTCTCTCCCCCTCACACACACAAACACACAGTGTACCTCTCTCTCTCTCTCCCTCACACACACACTGTATCTCTCTCTCTGTCAGTCTCTCTATCTCTCTCTCTCCCCCTCACACGCACACTGTATCTCTCTCTGTCAGTCTCTGTATCTCTCTCTCTCTCCCCCTCACACACACAAACACACAATGTACCCCTATCTCTCTCTCTCTCTCCCCCTCACACACTGTATCTCTCTCTCTCCCCCACACACACTGTATCTCTCTCTCCCCCTCACACACACAAACACACAGTGTACCTCTCTCTCTCTCTCTCTCTCTCTCTCTCTCTCTCTCTCTCTCTCTCTCTCTCTCTCTCTCTCTCACTATCTAATGAATAATACAAGCTAGCGGGTAGCTGGCTAAGAACGACATGAATGACTGACAGACCACAACGTAGTTGCTAACAAACTCTGTGGTGAATGTGTAATTAAACGGTGAGGTTGTCTGGTCCAGCCGGGGTCACCTCAGACTCTGTGGTGAATGTGTAATTAAACGGTGAGGTTGTCTGGTCCAGCCGGGGTCACCTCAGACTCTGTGGTGAATGTGTAAACGGTGAGGTTGTCTGGTCCAGCCGGGGTCACCTCAGTGCTCGTCCCGAATGCGTAGCTCATTTTCAAAAGGAGTTCGTCATCCCAGTCATCATATTACATATTGTACATTACATGATTCATTACAGTGAGTAATCTCTCTCTCTCGACAGAGAACGCACGCCGGGGTCTACTATTTTTCATTTTAAAAGGGCATTTAAAAAGGATACAATTCACTTTTAAATGCATTTTTTTTTTATAGAAAAAAAAAAACTGATCCAATATTTATGGCTTAAAACCTATTTCCGTCCATTAGTCGCACTTTAAATTAAAAAGAAAAGTATTTCTTGATACAGAACAATTTTATCGTGGATGAACAAAACTTTCAATGCGAATGGTTGATTTGAATTCCAAGGACTTTTTATTAAGCACCTCGTTTAAAGAAATGGGCTGTTTTCAAGGAATTCCAGGCCTTGACTTTTTTTTTTTTTTATCAATCACTTTAAGCACTTCAAGGACCTTGTGCGAACCCTGTGTGTAATATAATATTTCACATAAACACAGCTCTGTGTGTGTGTGGGGGGGGGGTACCTCCTACCTCTCTGACCTCTGACCTCCACCACACGCCTACCCGCTGCCTCAGGCCCGCAGACGCTAACCTCCTCCGACCCACCAGGACTAAACTCCGGACCTGGGGGGGGGGGGGGCGACAGGGCCTTCGCTGCAGCTGCCCCCACCCTCTGGAACGCCCTGCCCAACCATATCCGTCATGCAGACACCCTCTCAGCATTTAAAGAAGCCCTAAAAACCTACCTTTTTACCCTCGCTTTCAACCCATGAACTCCTTCCTCTCTCACCTTTTATATAATTTCCTTATTTAAATTTTAAATAAAACTGTATTGTTTATTTTGCTTTGTAAAGTGTCTTTGAGCATTGGGAAAAGCGCTATACAAAATTGATGTATTATTATTAGGGATGTCCGATATTATCGGCCTACCGATATTATCGGCCGATATTGGCATTAAAATGTAATATCGGAAAATATCGGTATCGTTTAAAAAAATAAAAATAAAAAATAAAGAATTACATTTATTTAACCTTTATTTACCCAGGCAAGCAAGTAAAAACAAATTCTGATCTAATTTATTGTCAAAAGTATGCATAATGTTGTGTTAATTCCACGACAAGATATATGTAATGTTAATTACCTGAAATTATTCCGTTTTTGGGGGGGGGGGGGGGGGGGGGGGGGGAAACCCCGCATATATCGGTAGCGGTTGATATCGGTATCGTAAATTAAGAGTTGGACAATATCGGTATATCGGATATCGGTAATAAAGCCAATATCGAACATCCCTAATTATTATTATTATTATTATTATTATTATTATTATTATTATTATTATTATTATTATTATTATTATTATTATTATTATTATTATTATTATTATTATTACTATTATTATTATTATTACCTCCGAACAGCGGGCAGATGCTCCTCCAGGCGCTGACCCCCCCCAGGCTGGTGTACTGACCCAGAGAGGTCTCCAGCAGGAAGAGAGGCACGCCACACAGAACCAGGAAGAGGAGGTACGGGATGAAGAACACACCTGGACACACACACACACACAGAGAGAGAGAGACACACAGAGAGAGACACACACACACACACACACAGAGAGAGAGACACACAGAGAGAGACACACACACACACACACACGTTACTTCGCTGCTAGCCACAATGCTATACTGTTATACTGGCATATCCCAATCACGTTAGCACGTAAGCTAACAAACTTCGCTGCTAGCCACAATGCTAGTATACTGTTATACTGGCATATCCCAATCACGTTAGCACGTAAGCTAACAAAATCAGCGATATTTTTGTGAGACTAAACTCCGCTCTTGGTGGTCAATTGTGTTGATTGTTAGTTTTGTTTCATCAACAAATCATCAACAAATGAGGCAGAACACACAGTGAATGTATCCGTTTTTGTTTATTGCACTTTATTTCTTGCTGAAAAATAAATGCTATGTGGCTAAAATGGCTCATGCGAGATATAACGATGGTGGCTTTTGAGATTTTGAGGGTCTGTATGCCTGCCCAGTTACATTATGCATTACAATTCTCTCTCACTCAGGGGTTGCACTGTGTTTTAACAACGTCACATGACCCTGCGCATGTGCACAGGATGTAGCCTTCAATATATAAAGACATTTCAATTGCCTTACTTATTAGATTAGATTAAATACAAACGTATTTTCAGTACAGTACAGTGAAAATAAGTTTGTCATCTAACCAGACGTGCAAATGTAACCGTAAAGTGCAAACAATACAGTACTGAAAGCGTGATTATTATGTGCATAAATAGTAGGAAACACGTTTGTATAGGAAATTACTAGTTTTAGTTTAGTTTTTGTAAATATTGCCTTGACATAGAGACGCTGAAAAGGGTAGATGAAGCAGCGAGGATCAAGAGACAGAGGGGGAAGAGGAGAGGACAAAAAAGATTAGAAGTGAGAGTAGACGAGACAAACGGTAGAAAGACCGAGTAGGGGGTATCTGCAGAGCCGCAGAGCCAGGCTGGACGGGTTGGAGGCGGGGCTTCGTGGTCTGGACAAGTATTAGTGGTCTGGACAAGTATTGCGGATGAGGGGGGGGGGTTCTCGCTATGTGTTGGAGTGCGCAATGTGTATGCGCATGCGTGTGGACTGGAGCACGTGAGAGTATAAAGAGTCCATTTTTGAAACCCGTCCAATCTTTCGCCGTCGACTAAAGACTCACTACTTCAACCATTATCTAAATAAAAATAATCTAACCCTAACTAACCTTACTGTCATGCACTTGTCCTAATAAACTAACCTACACTGTAGCACTCAACACTTTATGAACATTGTTACTCAGCTGATAGAGTTGTGCTCTTCCTGATGACTTGTCGTACAGAACTTGTAAGTCGCTTTGGATAAAAGCGTCGGCTAATCATAAATGTCTAGATGTAACATTACTGTCTATGTACCTATGTAAACGAGACGAAAGTTAAGTTTACTCTATTATTTCGCCGTCGACTAAAGACTCACTTCTTCAACCATTATCTGAATAAAAAAAATCTAACCCTAACTAACCTTACTGTCATGCACTTGTCCTAATAAACTAACCTATGCTGTAGCACTCAACACTTTATGAACATTGTTACTGAGACGAAAGTTAAGTTTACTCTATTATTACTAGATCTGGTATGTCATAAATGTCTAGATGTAGCAGTACTGTCTATGTACAAGTTTACTCTATTATTACTAGATCTGGTATGTCATAAATGTCTAGATGTAACATTACTGTCTATGTACCTATGTAAACGAGACGAAAGTTAAGTTGAAAATGGGGGAAGGTAAGTTGAAAATGGGGGATCTATGTAAACTAGCATGGCTTTGTCATTATTCCAATGTACCCAACCCCCCCCCCCCCACCTCCAATGTACAGCCCCA
>NW_028173147.1:0-17504 GCF_963971535.1 Notolepis coatsorum
ATGTTCTCCTTTAACCCTTGTGTGGAGTTCTCCTTTAACCCTTGTGTGGTGTTCTTCTTTAACCCTTGTGTTGTGTTCTCCTTTAACCCTTGTGTGATGTTCTCCTTTAACCCTTGTGTGGAGTTCTCCTTTAACCCTTGTGTGATGTTCTCCTTTAACCCTTGTGTGGAGTTCTCCTTTAACCCTTGTGTGGTGTTCTTCTTTAACCCTTGTGTTGTGTTCTCCTTTAACCCTTGTGTGATGTTCTCCTTTAACCCTTGTGTGGTGTTCTCCTTTAACCCTTGTGTGGTGTTCTTCTTTAACCCTTGTGTTGTGTTCTCCTTTAACCCTTGTGTTGTGTTCTCCTTTAACCCGTGTGTGGTGCTGTCCTTTTTTGTTACTCACATGTTGTTCAGGGGTCTGGCCGACCCACAACATTATTGGGATTTCATGGGATTTTCATAAAATGTATGTAAACATCCTTAACAGATGTTAACTTTATCTCAGTTACAAGCAATCTAGACAGCATATGTGGTTACGTAATATGTTCCATTTACCTCCGCTAGATCACATTTATCAATACAAGTGCTGTTTGTTTTTTGTGATAAAATGTGATGTCTATAAAAAGACACAAGAGGCATAAATCATGTTTATCTTGAACAAGATAAATGAAACAAGGCAGAGGCAGACAGTGAAGGTACACAGTGAACCTATTCGTTTAATTTCTACCATATTGACTCCATTTCACAATTTACACACCACATATGTAATATAACTGTGTAGCGGGGGGAGGGGCGGGGGTACAGTGTGCACTCAATGAAAATGTGTTATTTTATATGTTCTTCACATGAAATCAGCCAAGGTCAATGAGTCTCAGGTCAAATAATTATTATAAACATTGAAAACACCTCACAAGAGTTAATAACATGTGCTCTACCACGTGATGGGAATGGTGTTCTTTTGTGCAGCAGGGAGGAGAACACATGCATACAACAGGCGCTGTACGGTGGACACCTCAGCTACTGGGCATTCAATTAAATATAGATTTATTTTTCCACTTATACTCTCTTGTTTACCAAAGTTGCGTGGATTCTGCCCAGCAGGCACTAACTGCAAGCCGCCACTGTGCACGGGCTACACGGCTCAACACATCAATATCTGTATCGATACATACAGTCATACAATTACAGTATGTAATACTTAACAGAATTTACACATGCAAGCCTCTGTTACTTAGCTAATGAAGGACACTCAGCAGCTAAATGAGTCTAATGGAGGGTGTGTCGTTAGTATTAAGCAATGCTGTAACTAACACAGTATACTTGAGGTATTTTTAGTCATTTTCTAGTACTAGCTACTCCGGACTCTAACTTGTATTGAACTGAAGTTTAAAACAATACATATACTTCTATTTCAGTATTCAAGTAGTAATACTCGAATTTAGAAGTACTCAAATATTTCAGTACTTTTAGCTTGAAAGAGAGATGGACATCTGCATGGTACCCTGGTTGAATACATGCAGACATAAAGGTCTTCTCTGGTTGGAGATGGGAGGATGTGTTGTTGATTACAAGAAGGCCTGAGGATGTAGCACCAGGAAATACAAGCTGAATCAGAGGATGTAGCACCAGGAAATACAAGCTGAATCACAAATGCTCTCTTTGCCAAACACAAGGGAATTGGGCTTAGCGATTACGTAAGTTGCAATGACATACTGCCAAGTATGTATAGATGTATAGATAGATAGATAGATAGATAAGATAGATAGATAGATAAGATAGATAGATAGACAGACAGACGACAGACAGACAGACAGACAGACAGACAGACAGACACAGACAGACAGACAGACAGACAGACAGACAGACAGACAGACAGACAGACAGACAGACAGACAGACAGACAGACAGACAGATAGATAGATAGATAGATAGATAGATAGATAGATAGATAGATAGATAGATAGATAGATAGATAGATAGATAGATAGATAGATAGATAGATAGATAGATAGATAGATAGATAGATAGATAGATAGATAGATAGATAGATAGATAGATACACTAGTATGTGGTACTATGATCATCAGACTGTATCACTATTATGTGGTTTAAAGGGAAACGATGAGAGCATGAACATTGAGAGGAGAAAGAAAGAAAGAAAGAAAGAAAGAAAGAAAGAAAGAAAGAAAGAAAGAAAGAAAGAAAGAAAGAAAGAAAGAAAGAAAGAAAGAAAGAAAGAAAGAAAGAAAGAAAGAAAGAAAGAAAGAAAGAAAGAAAGAAAGAAAGAAAGAGAGAAAAAAAGACAGAAAGAAAGACAGACAGAACGAAGGAAAAGGCATTTCCTTTCACGGTGCAGTGATGGAATAGCCTGATCACTTTCAGTCTACTCTACATTCTCAACTACAAAGAGGAGGTTGAACTTCAGCACCACATTCCTTCCTGTTGGCCAGCTCCTCCCTCTCAGGGCCGTCCGCGACCAGCGCCTGTTTGTTTTGGATTAACATGCAGCAGTGGGCCGGCTTATTGTTCCTGTCGGGCCGTAACATCAACACCTGCTATTCTGGATCCCATCAGGGCCTAAGCCTCGACCATCAATCCATCCAGACCGGTCCTCTGGCTGGCTTTGAAGGGCAGAGCCACTGAAGGGATGCCCCAGAAACAGAGGACGAGGTCGGGTTACTCCTCTGTGCCATGTCCCACGGCTGGTAATGGCCGGTCCCTTCAGTACACTGCATTATGCAGCGGCATTAAGGCAAATGGAACAAACCAAAGAATCCAATTACGGAAGAGCAAACAGGTGGGCTCAGCGCGGCTTAGGGCGCCGGTATTGTTTCAATCTCGGTCGCAAGCCGCATCGCGAATGTAATGTTATCTGGAAAACACATTTCCTCGAGGCTCTCAATAGAGGATCCCCCCGGCGCGGTGGAACGTGAGGACGTAAACCCCGCAGGCAGCGTTCAGAGAGGACAGGAAGCAGGGCGCGCGGGGAAAGTTCAGTCAATAGATTAAGTTATGGTGGACGTCCACTTCTTACTCATCACTTTAAGAGGCGTGACGGCGCAGCTGTAGAGGAGCACCGCTGGACGGCTCTGTTATTCTCTACGGGTTCTGATGAGATCCAGAGTCATCTGGCGTCATTCACGGTCGGTGACCCGGGGCGGAGCGTCCGAGCTTCCAGAGCGTAACCACAGGGTTGTGTTGTGATAATGTGTTATTATCTCCCAGTGCAGATTAGCAAACAGAATGAGACTGCCGGCTTGAAATGTGTTATTTGGGACGGAGAGTCGTCCCGATAGGGATCCGTGAAGATATAATCATCTGGACGTCACTGCAGGAATGGAGCTTGTTGCTGAGTGCAGGGGACCTGTGCAAGTACATGTGCTGGATTACAAGCTGGGCCTCATTCGCAGCCTGTGTGCAGCTCCAAAGTTCACTGTCAGGGTTAGGGGTTCCATTCCCTGTGTAGCTCTATGAGTATAACAACAAGGCACCAACACTGACTGACACATACCATACAATAAGCAATCAAGATATTGTATCTGGGTGTCCAACATGTCCTCTCTGTGCTATAAATAATAACAGGCCATTACAGCAGGTAAGCTAAAGCTTCTACATTATCAAACACAACTCGACCATTTATGTGAAATAACAACTAACCTCTCCCCGCCTCGCTCACCACCTCGCTCCCCTCCCCACTTCGCTCCCCTCCTCGCACCCCACCTCGCTCCCCTCCCCACCTCGCTCCCCCTCCCCACCTCGCTCCCCTCCCCGCCTCGCTCCCCTCCCGCCTCTCTCCCATCCCCACCTCGCTCCCCTCCCCGCCTCGCTCCCCTCCCCGCCTCGCTCCCCTCCCCACCTCGCTCCCCTCCCCACCTCGCTCCCCTCCCGCCTCTCTCCCCTCCCCGCCTCGCTCCCCTCCCGCCTCTCTCCCCTCCCCACCTCGCTCCCCTCCCGCCTCTCTCCCCTCCCCGCCTCGCTCCCCTCCCCACCTCGCTCCCCCTCCCCACCTCGCTCCCCTCCCCACCTCGCTCCCCTCCCCACCTCGCTCCCCTCCCCACCTCTCTCCCCTCCCCGCCTCGCTCCCCTCCCGCCTCTCTCCCCCTCCCCACCTCGCTCCCCTCCCCACCTCGCTCCCCTCCCCGCCTCGCTCCCCTCCCCGCCTCGCTCCCCTCCCCGCCTCGCTCCCCTCCCCGCCTCTCTCCCCTCCCCGCCTCGCTCCCCTCCCGCCTCTCTCCCCTCCCCCACCTCGCTCCCCTCCCGCCTCTCTCCCCTCCCGCCTCGCTCCCCTCCCGCCTCTCTCCCTCCCCACCTCGCTCCCCTCCCGCCTCTCTCCCCTCCCCGCCTCGCTCCCCTCCCCACCTCGCTCCCCTCCCCACCTCGCTCCCCTCCCCACCTCGCTCCCCTCCCCACCTCGCTCCCCTCCCCACCTCTCTCCCCTCCCCGCCTCGCTCCCCTCCCGCCTCTCTCCCCTCCCCACCTCGCTCCCCTCCCCACCTCGCTCCCCTCCCCGCCTCGCTCCCCTCCCCGCCTCGCTCCCCTCCCCGCCTCGCTCCCCTCCCGCCTCGCTCCCCACCTCGCCTCCGAGCCGCCGTCGCTAACGAGCCTGCTTGTCTGCTATCATGTAACACGTAGCGTCGGCAGCGTGGCGTTAGAATCCTCTGCCTCGGGTCTCCAGCTGGTTTTAATAAGGGGCCTAAAGCCTCTGATCCAGACTGGTTTGTTAGGATGAGACGGGGGTTAAACCGACTTGTCTGTCCGGCGCTTCACCCACTACGGCGTGCTGGGGTCTTTGATTCAGGGATTACTTCTGTGTCTCGGTCCCTGTGTGTGTGTGTGTGTGTGTGTGTGTGTGTGTGTGTGTGTGTGTGTGTGTGTGTGTGTGTGTGTGTGTGTGTGTGTGTGTGTGTGTGTGTGTGTGTGTGTGTGTGTGTGTGTGTGTGTGTGTGTGTGTGTGTGTGTGTGTGTGTGTGTGTGTGTGTGTGTGTGTGTGTGTGTGTGTGTGTGTGTGTGTGTGTGTGTGTGTGTGTGTGTGTGCACGTGCAGAATAATAATCAAACAATGAATAATAATCAAACAATGAAAAATACGGTTAAACTGAGTATCTAGTTGGCCATACTGAAACTGTTATTCTTACTGTATGAGTTATATTATTCCTACGAAACTCTACATTAAATTGATATTTTCCGCATTTCAACAGTTTTTCTCTCCTCCCCCATCCTTTCCTCTCCTCTCCTCTCCTCCTCTCCTCCCCCACCCTCTTCTCTCCTCCCCTTCCTCTCCTCTCTTCTCTCCTTCTCTCCTCCTCCCCTGTCCTCCCCTCTTCACCCCTTGTTCTCTATTCTCCTTACCTCTCCTCCCCCACCCTCTTCTCTCCTCCCCTTCCTCTCCTCTCCTCTCTTCTCTCCTCCTCACCTGTCCTCCTCTCTCCAGCCCTTGTTCTCTCTTCTCCTTACAGATGAAGCCTTTAGTATTCATGGGCGCTTTGCCGCGACGCGCGCACGGTTATATCACGTCGTTTTAATTAATTAGGAACCCAGGCTGCTGTTCTGTTTTATGCCGCCAGGAGGCGCAAAGTCGACCGGCGGCGGTCTATTGAGTATTGACTTCCTCATTCATCACTGTGCCTTTGTGTCGATAACACGAGCCACTGTCAACGTTGGGACGGCGCGAGACTGAGAGAGACTTTATTGTGAATTTAAAATATGCTGGTAAAGTAGGGAGGGAGATTGTTCATTCAAGTAAGCTATAATACAGTATTATATGGCCACCAGACATATTCTCTCCGTGAAATTGCATTTATCCGTCGCGCAAAAAGCTGTTTTCTTTTACTTTGAAAGATTGTCACTTCCGCCGAGTTAGACAGATAAGATATCATTAGAATATTATTCTTTTGGTAACGTTTTATTTCTGACTACAGTACAGTATGTATTACTATCTATTACTACCTACTATGGGCCAGCCGTGTATAGGTGTAACCGAGTTATAATAGTTCAATGGTTGTGATGGCGGAGTTACTGTAGCAACGCGTCAGGTTCCTTACTGTATATTTGCATATTGTTTTATTTACTACTACCTACTATGCTGCTATGTCTATACTACTATCTACTACTACTTTGTATCACAAACAGTACTGTATTTGCAAAACTGATATGTCATAAATGTATAGATGTAGCAGTACTGTCTACCTGTATGTCATGTATGTCATTATTAATTGAAAATGCGGGACCCTGATGTAAACAAGACGAAAGTAAAAATAAAACGTTCAAACTTCCAACTTGTGTATTGTTTTCATACAAGTCGACTAAGATTGTACTCTTGTATTTTGCACTGTACAGTATGTCACAGGTGAGCTTGCTAGCCATTTGATTGTTAACGTGATACTCTACAGTGCAGGTGAATAAAGTAGAAGCACTTCTTATAGTGTACAATGGGGGAAATAAGTATTGTTCAGTAAATTTATTTCCAATTAGCGTATTCAAGCGAAATTTGCACCAGACGTTTGTATTAACTCAAGAAATCTAAACATTAAAGTCCATATGTAAATAAAGTTATGTGTAATCAAGTGGAATGAAACAGGAAAAAAGTATTGGACACACTAAGAAAAAGCAGTACACCACAGCAAGGAAAGGCAAGGAACTAGCTGAAAACCAAAACGAATTAGGAGGCAACTCTACCTCCTATCTGTGCTAATAATGTCAACTGGATTAGAATATATTAATGGGCTATAAAATGTTTTTTTGTTTGTTACCAAGGTGCCACACAAGCAACATCACTCCATCATCAACCGGCCATGCACTGGTGCTCCTCGCAACATTTCTGATCAGGGAGTCAGAAGGATACTGATGGGCCAAAATCACACCTGAATACTGCGGGTGATCATACAGAAAGCATCCTTGAAGCTGTCATTACAAACAAAGTTTTAGTTTTGAATCACTTCTCTTGTAACACAACTCCTGGTCTACAGTTCTCCTGGTACAGCGTGTAAACCCATCTTAGGTCCCGTCATCTATTAACAGTCTATACTGTAGTTGAGGGGAACCTGTGTCAGAATAGTCATTCTTATGGTGAAGGTCAACTATTCCTGATTTTGCTATAGGGACCCACCGGAACCCTTGCAAGGACCGGCTTTTTATTTAATATTTATTTCAGATATTGATTGAAGTGTGATTTTAGTCGACGGCGAAAGATTGATCGGGTTTCGACTGTCCTAACTGTGATGAGAAGTACGAATGACCTTGACTGAAACTGACTAAACTCCTGCCTTGATCAAATCCATTAATAGCTAAATAGAACTGTGTTGATAAAAAATTGCACAGTGGTGTTTCTATGGTGCCAGATGAAATAGGCATGTTGGAATACCACCCACATATTGGCATGAGGACAGTACTTATCGTTTATTAACACATCTTTTGATGAGTTGGTCCCTCACACTTTAGAAGAACAAGTTACAGGTTGAAAAAACCCTCATCTCAGAACTAGGAAAAATCTGCATATGGCTCGCTGATAACAAACTATCATTACACATGGGCAAAACAGAGTCCATTCTCTTCGGTTCAAATAACAAACTCAGCAAGACCGACGGCTTCTCAGTTACAGTGGGTGACAATATGGTCACAAGGAAAGAAGATATTACCTACCTGGGTTCCATCCTAGAGGCAAATCTTTCCTGTGACAAAATGGCATCCAATGTAATAAAAAAAGTCAACCAACGAACTAGATTCTTGTACCGGATCTCGTCTCTGGTAAACAAGAATACCCTGAAGACTCTGGCAGGAGCACTCATTCAAGGGTACTACGACTATGCATGCACCTCATGGTACCAAAGCACCTCAAAGGCGCTAAAAACAAAATTACAAACATCTCAAAACAATCTGGTCAGACTACTGCTTGACCTTACTCCTAGAACCCACCTCACCCCTGCCCACTTTGACAACCTAGGATGGCTTAGAGTAGACACAACTTGCAATGGGCCTGGTCTACAAGATACACTACATGACCAAGGTACCCATGTACATGTCAAAATACTTCCCACTTTCAAAAACACTCTCAAAAAACACCTACGGGAGACTGCAATTCTAAACTGGCCCCTGTAAATGTCCTAACACAACCCCCCCCCAATGTACAGTAAATGACCAAGTATAATAATAATAATAACTTCGTTTTATATAGCGCCTTTCAGAGGACCCAAGGTCGCTTTACATAGGGGGGGGGGGGGGGGGAGATGACAAATTAACAAACACAGTGGACAGACACAACATATACATATAAAGTGAGAAAGTTAGGGGTTGAAGGCCAAGTTGAAGAGGTGGGTTTTGAGCAGTTTTTTTAATTAGTCCAGAGTTGGGGCGGTGCGGAGTTCTGCGGGGAGGGAGTCAATATTCCAATGTACAGTTTTGCTTGTTCAGTTGTACAGTGTCCCCCACCCACTCCTCCTACCCAACCTCCCCCCCCAACCTCCTCCAATGTACAGTTTCTATGTCAAATGTATATACTCTCTTTTCTGGACTCTTTTCGTATCACAAACAGTACTGTATTTGCAAATCTGGTATGTCATAGATGTAGCAGTACTGTCTATCTGTATGTCATGTATGTCATATATGTTATGATGAATTGAAAATGGGGGACCCTGATGTAAACAAGACGAAAGTCTTTCTCTGGTCTGCATCCCCTTAACAATTGTATGTATTGAGCTGTACTGTACTGTACCCATTCTGCAATCTGTTAATAAAATGTTCAATCAATCAATCAATCTCCCCGTACTGTGGTTTCTTCTCAACCTTGGGGGGAATGGAATTGAGGTACATGAGTGTTGTGTTCCAGTTCTGCTGCCCCAACAATTAGCATTTCAATGGTGTGTGTGTGGGGGTTTCGCCGCATTCCATGTCACACCTACAGTACATACACAGTATAGTCACTCTACTACCCCCCCTGTTGGGATGGAGGGAGAGACGAGACAGACTGAATGAAAACTTGTTTTCAAGTTTAATGTACATTAAGTTGTAAAGCACTTTGGATAAAAGCTCTATATAAATGCTGTACTCTGTCGTCTACTCTAAGCCATCCTAGGTTGTCAAAGTGGGCAGGGGTGAGGTGGGTTCTAGGGGTAAGGTCAAGTAGAAGTTTGACCAGTTTGTTTTGTGATGTTTGTAATCTTGTTTTTAGCGCCTTTGAGGTGCTTTGGTACCATGAGGTGCAAGCATAGTCGTAGTACCCTTGAATGAGTGCTCCTGCCAGAGTCTTCAGGGTATTCTTGTTTACCAGAGAGGAGATCCGGTACAAGAATCTAGTTCATTGGTTGACTTTTTGTATTACCTTGGATGCCATTTTGTCACAGGAAAGACGACAAGCACAACACCAGCCTCTGCCACAGCGATGCATGTCAAGCTCTCTCTCGTCTGTTGTATATATAAATATACAATATATAAATATATAAATTAGTACTACTGAGTAATAGTGCTAATTACTACTCAGATGTATGTATAGAGTTGTAGTATAATACAGTGATAAATGCTTATGTCATAAAGGACAGTTATTAATGTGATACTGCATTTGCACACATTTGTTACACCTGATTTTGTAAGTAAGAGGTCTGGACATGGACATGGTTGCAGCCATTTGTTTTATTATTCATTTCAATTTGGAACGTCACACAACTCAAGCAAAGTAATAACATGGGAGCATGTTCTAGTGTGAGGAAGTGTGCTCTTCTGTCCAGCACCTAGTATTTATCGTTTGGATGCGCATGCTTCTGTAAACCTTGTGCGAGACATGGTTTTGGATCCATCAACTTTAGTACTACTGAGTGTAGTGCTAATCAGATGAATGAATGAATGAATGAATGAATGAAAACTTTATTTAACAGATTGCAGAATGGGTACAATACAGTACGGCTCAATACATACAATTGTTAAGGGGATGCAGACCTGAGAAAGACGTTTGTCTTGTTTCCATCAGGGTCCCCCATTTTCAATTCATATAGACATTTATGACATACACAACATACATGACATTTATGGCATAGGGACATATAGGTATTTAGTACTGATACATTTGTGACATAAACGGTATTCAAATATACAGTACTGTTACCCCTAGATCCTGACAGAGTATATATGATGGGGAGGGGACTGTACATTAGGAGGGGGTGGGTGGGTGGGAGAGAAATATACATACGGCGGGGAGGGAATATATACATGCGGTGGGGAGGAGACTGTCTATTAGGAGGTGGTGGGGGTTTTGGGCATTTACGGTGGCCAGTTTCGAATTGCAGCCTCCCATAGGTGCTCTTTAAGAGCGGTTTCGAATGTGGGTAGTGATTCACATTCCTTTACAGCTTTGGGTAGGGCGTTCCACATTGTTGTGGCATAATTGCGAAACGTGTTTAGTCCCTTGTTTGAGCCGAATCTGGGTTTTACATGATTTGTTGAGCTTCCTCTGGTGTAGTGGTTGTGGTATTCACTGACCTTTGGGAAGTATTTTGACATGTACATGGGTACCCCGGTCGTATAGTGTATCTTGTAGACCAGGCCCATTGCAAGTTGCTGTACTCTGTCGTCTACTCTAAGCCATCCTAGGTTGTCAAAGTGGGCAGGGGTGAGGTGGGTTCTGGGGTTCAGGTCAAGTAGTAGTCTGACCAGTTTTTTTTGTGATGTTTGTAATTTTGTTTTAAGCGCCTTTGAGGTGCTTTGGTACCATGAGGTGCATGCATAGTCGTAGTACCCTTGAATGAGTGCTCCTGCCAGAGTCTTCAGGGTATTCCTGTTTACCAGAGAGGAGATCCGGTACAAGAATCTAGTTCGTTGGTTGACTTTTTTTATTACATTGGATGCCATTTTGTCACAGGAAAGATTTGCCTCTAGGATGGAACCCAGGTAGGTTGGCACAGTCTCTTACATTTCAAATGCATGGGGAGGAAGAGTTTATACCCGACATTTCATTAATAAAACCTTCTACATTAAAGCTCTTATATAACCGTGAGACAATAATTTTTGCTTTGGCTTTTGGGACCTTCGTCATTCTGGAGACTGCTATGATGTTGTGGTCACTGAAACCTACAGGAACAGAGACTGCCTTTGAGCATTGGCCTGGCACGTTTGTATAAATATGATCAATACATGTAGATGAAATTTCCCCCATTGTACACTATAAGAAGTGCTTCTACTTTATTCACCTGCCCTGCAGAGTATCACGTTAACAATCAAATGGCTAGCAAGCTCACCTGTGACATACTGTACAGTGCAAAATACAAGAGTACAATCTTAGTCGACTTTTATGAAAACAATACACAAGTTGGAAGTTTGAACGTTTTATTTTTACTTTCGTCTTGTTTACATCAGGGTCCCCCATTTTCAATTCATAATGACATACATGACATACAGGTAGACAGTACTGCTACATCTATACATTTATGACATATCAGTTTTGCAAATACAGTACTGTTTGTGATACAAAGTAGTAGTAGTAGATAGTAGTATAGACATAGCAGCATAGTAGGTAGTAGTAAATAAAACGATATGCAAATATACAGTAAGGAACCTGACGCGTTGCTACAGTAACTCCGCCATCACAACCATTGAACTATTATAACTCGGTTACACCTATACACGGCTGGCCCATAGTAGGTAGTAATAGATAGTAATACATACTGTACTGTAGTCAGAAATAAAACGTTACCAAAAGAATAATATTCTAATGATATCTTATCTGTCTAACTCGGCGGAAGTGACAATCTTTCAAAGTAAAAGAAAACAGCTTTTTGCGCGACGGATAAATGCAATTTCACGGAGAGAATATGTCTGGTGGCCATATAATACTGTATTATAGCTTACTTGAATTAACAATCTCCCTCCCCACTTTACCAGCATATTTTAAATTCACAATAAAGTCTCTCTCAGTCTCGCGCCGTCCCAACGTTGACAGTGGCTCGTGTTATCGACACAAAGGCACAGTGATGAATGAGGAAGTCAATACTCAATAGACCGCCGCCGGTCGACTTTGCGCCTCCTGGCGGCATAAAACAGAACAGCAGCCTGGGTTCCTAATGAATTAAAACGACGTGATATAACCGTGCGCGCGTCGCGGCAAAGCGCCCATGAATACTAAAGGCTTCATCTGTAAGGAGAAGAGAGAACAAGGGGTGGAGAGAGGAGGACAGGTGAGGAGGAGAGAAGAGAGGAGAGGAGAGGAAGGGGAGGAGAGAAGAGGGTGGGGGAGGAGAGGTAAGGAGAATAGAGAACAAGGGGTGAAGAGGGGAGGACAGGGGAGGAGGAGAGAAGGAGAGAAGAGAGGAGAGGAAGGGGAGGAGAGAAGAGGGTGGGGGAGGAGAGGAGGAGAGGAGAGGAGAGGAAAGGATGGGGGAGGAGAGAAAAACTGTTGAAATGCGGAAAATATCAATTTAATGTAGAGTTTCGTAGGAATAATATAACTCATACAGTAAGAATAACAGTTTCAGTATGGCCAACTAGATACTCAGTTTAACCGTATTTTTCATTGTTTGATTATTATTCATTGTTTGATTATTATTCTGCACGTGCACTCCACTACACTCACTGACGTTAGCCTATAGCCCGCCGTCCCTGCGGGTGGTTCTCTCCTCTTTGTGTGCCCCCGTCCCCGCGGAGGAGCTTGTGGACTCGACAACAGCGGCGGCCGCAGGGTGCCGGAGCCCGCAGCGCTAGTTAGCTCATAGCTATCGTGTAACACTAGCCTTTACGGGCTCGAGCACCCTACGGCTTCCGCCGCCGTCGCGTCCATGGGCCCCCCGGCAGGGCATCCGTGGGGACGGGGTGTACAGAGAGGAGAGAACCATTTTGGGTCGGCCGTTCATGCCGGCCAGCGAGCCGGATGTCGGGATATGTTGTTAGCACAATAGCTACCAAGCTAAGCTATGTTATCTACTAACGTTATAAACACAATATGTGTACAACGACACAATGATTTACATTATTACAAATATGGTAACATGGTTGTGGCTTTTACAAATAGTGGTTAGCTTTAGAGATGGATGGATGGCTATAATCACGGAGCAATAGTGAGGTGAAACAGATACATTTCCATTCGGCTAGTAGTAGCAAGCATATATCTATGGTAGCAAGGCTTTCTGCCTGCCACTAGATGTGTGACTCTCAGCGCCCCCTGGTGAGCCCCCTGTTGTCCTGCACCTGTTGTGACGATCATTTCGATTACACACGCACGTTATGAACCATTGATTAAAATATGCACGTGCGTGGTGATTGTGTTGGGCAGACAAAATGTTTGATAAAAACGCTAAAACTGGGTCAATTTCAATACTTTTTTTTCCCTTCTTCATGAAAGCCACTGTTGGCCTAGTCCACATTGTTTATTGAACAAAAATACAATGTGGAGGTTGACCTTTAACGCTGCCAGGTTTTCCTACAGTTGCGCAATAACGTTAGCATGTAGCCATGGTAGACTCTATTTGATTCCTTAAGGGCTCGAAATTGCCTGGGTTTTGGTAATATGCTCCCGAAATGCTCCCGCTGTTTGGCTACTTCTATGTGCAGTGAAAATCAAATCAAATCAAATCAAATTTATTTATAGGGCCCGACAACACACGTTAATGTCCCCATGGGCCGTACAGGTCTTCTTTAAACAAGTCAAGAAGACAACATAACAATAAGTCAAGAACAGAACAAGAACACCATAGGGTCCAAACATTTTTTAGATGAATGCAAATAAATGAAAGAATGCAAGCACTCCCAGACATACCCCACGCGAAGGTAAGGAAAAACTCACTAAAACCTAACAATAGGGAAAAAAAGCTCCACAGGCAATGAGGAGGAGAGAAACCTTAGAAGGGCCGTTCAAGGGGGGATCTCCCTTCTTAGATGTCGGTGATAGTAGTGTTGCAGACGGACAGTTGGTAAGCATGCACTCATGTGTGTGGTGAAACACAGATGAGTGCATGCAATAGCAACTGTACATTTTGAAAAATTAAAGATAGAGCTAATAGCGATAGCAACTGAACATTTTGAAAGATTAAAGATAGAGTTGATAGCGGATCTATTTGAGGCACAGGGGCGGCGCAAGAGGGTCACGTCCTCCCCGTCTTAGTCACGGGACATTCAACACTCCGGTCGTTGCTCAGGGACAACCGGAGACAGGGGGAAGGGGGGTGGCGCAGAGAGGGTCGCGAACTCCCCGACATCATCGCGGGACATCCGGCACTCCGGTCACCACTACGAGACCTCCGAAGACAGGGGGGCACGCAGAGGGGGTCGCAATCTCCCGGCCTTCGTCACGGGACGTCCAACACTCCGGTCAACACTCCAGGACAGCAAGTCATAGGAAGACAGGGAGACGGGACAGGCGTTAGACAGCTCATGAGATTGTAGTAGGCGGACATAGCAATAGATACAAGTGGTAGGCATATATGTGAATGGAGTAGATATATGAAGTAAGCGTATTATGTGAATAGAATAGAAGTACTTAACCCAGCAATGAAACCGCGTTGACTGTTAATCTGTTAACAGTCTGTTAATCAGTTGACAGGACCACGGACAGACGGCGGTGAATAACTGATCCAATGCCTCGGAGGTGCATGTAGAGCAGTCACTACAAGCTTGGCCAAGACCCCGAGGCATCCATCACCTTGGTCAGCGCCAGGAGACGGGTACTCAGAGAGAAGGGGGAGGGAGGGGGGGGGGGGGGGGGGGGGGGAGAGGGGGGGGGGGGAAGAGTTAGAGAGTTCCCATGTTTGTGGTGCTGCAAAGGAGCAGACATGTAGTACCCTGTAGTGCCATGTAGTACCCCGTAGTGCCATGTAGTACCCTATAGTACCCCATAGTGCCATGTAGTACCCCGTAGTATCCTGTAGTACCCTGTAGTGCCATGTAGTACCCTGTGGTGCCATGTAGAGCTATGTAAGCCATGTAGTACCCTGTAATGCCATGCAGTACCAAGTAGTACTCTGTGGTACCATGTAGTACCCTGTACCCTAACTAAACTACCCTATAGTAAACTACCCAGTGGTACCATGTAGTACCCTGTACCATAACTAAACTACACAGATTAATCTAAAGGTCAGTCCCCGACCAGGTGAGATCAAGGTAGGTTGAAGGAGAGAGAGAAAAGATGAGTCTTAAGCAGGGATTTAAAAGCTTCGACAGAGCAGGCGCCCCTGATGACGGCAGGTAATTTGTTCCACAGGTAGGGAGCGCGGTAGACAAAGGCTCTGTGGCCGGCGGATTTCTTTTTAACCCTAGGGGTCGATAGAAGCCCCGCATTTTGTGAGCGCAGAGCACGAGCGGGCGAGTATCGGGAGATGAGATCAGATAGATAGAGCGGTGCAAGCCCATTTAAAATTTTGTAGGTGAGGAGTAGCACTTTAAAGTCAGAGCGGGCTTGGATAGGAAGCCAATGTAGGGTGGACAAAACTGGTGTGATGTGATCAAATTTTCTAGTTCTAGTTAGTATCCGTGCAGCCGCATTTTGCACGAGTTGAAGATTTTTGATGCTTGAATTAGGTAAGCCTGAAAAAAGTGCATTACAGTAGTCCAGACGTGATGAGACAAAAGCATGAATCAGGGTTTCAGCATCAGCCAGAGTTAAAATGGGGCGTATTTTTGCGATATTACGAAGATGGAAGAATGCAATTTTGGTGACATTTTTTATATGTGCATTAAATGAGAGGGAGGAATCAAAAATGACTCCGAGGTTTTTTATGGTGGAGCTCTGGGATACATGACAGGTATCAAAGTTGAGGGAGATGTCCTGAAACAGGCCTCTGTGGTTTGGGGGGCCAACAATTAACATCTCAGTTTTATCTGCATTAAGGAGTAGAAAATTTTGCGACATCCATTTTTTGACGGCAAGCAAGCAGGCCTCAAGGTTTTGTAGTTGGGAGGAATCATTTGGCTTAATAGGTATATATAATTGGGTGTCATCAGCGTAAAAATGAAAGTTTATGCCAAATTTGCGTATGATATCGCCGAGGGGTAGCATGTAAATCGAAAATAGCAAAGGGCCCAGGACAGAGCCTTGTGGGACACCACATTGCACTGGGAGGGTCTCAGATGTTAAATCATTATAGACCACTACCACATTATAGAAAACTACTTGAATGCTTTAGAACCTAGTCATTGATTTAGTTCAGGGTGAGTTCAAATTAGCCGCGGAGCTAACGTGAGCTAACGCTATTTAATCAAGCTCACAAAGAGAGATAAACAGCTGACAGCGGATAGTACAGGTACAAATACAATAAAACAGCAGGTGGGGGCTGTTGTGTAAACCTTGTACTCTTTAGTTCACATAATAAGCGACCCAGTGTTTGTTTACTTCTGTACTCTGTAAGCCATGAAGTACCGTGGTGGTGCAACATACAAATGTGTCCGTGTAGCAACACAAGCCAATACCTATAGGACAGGGGCCCGGGGAGGGAGCTCTGTGTGTGCGGTGTGTGTGTGTGTGTGTGTGTGTGTGTGTGTGTGTGTGTGTGTGTGTGTGTGTGTGTGTGTGTGTGTGTGTGTGTGTGTGTGTGTGTGTGTGTGTGTGTGTGTGTGTGTGTGTGTGTGAGACAGAAGTCAGAGGAATAACGACCTGTTATTCAATAGATTAAATTAGTTTAAGAATAAAAAAAATAAATACATTTTAAGAGAGTCTCAAATACATTATTTTATTTAAGTGTAGGCTATAGTTAATGTTTTATTTTTTACAGTTTTTGTATTTTTCTGACATGGGGTCTCAACAATAAATGACAATCAGAAATGTCAAGTTGCATGTTGTTATTCTAACCAGCTTAGACCCCTACGCTCTGCATCTTCTGGCCGCCTCAGACCTACTCCTATCCAAGCTCCGGGAGGGTCATCAAAGAGAAGTCGCCTATTCTCAGTCCTTGCCCCACAATGGTGGAATGAACTACCCACCCCAGTTAGGACAGCCGAATCACGTCCAATATTTCGCCGTCGACTAAAGACGCACTTCTTCAACCATTATCTGAATACAAAAAATATATCTAACCCTAACTAACCGTACTGTCATGCACTTGTCCTAATAAACTAACCTACACTGTAGCACTCAACACTTTGATGAACATTGTTGCTCAGCTGATAGAGTTGTGCCCTTCCTGATGGCTTGTCGTACAGAACTTGTAAGTCGCTTTGGATAAAAGCGTCAGCTAAATGACTAAATGTAAATGTAAATGTAGTTCTGTTGCATTTCCAATTTATTTATGTAAATTATAAATTGATCAGGTATCGATAAGGGTAGCGATAAAGAATCGAATCGATAAGCAGAATCGATAATGGATCGTATCGATAAAATCCTATCAATTCCCATCCCTAGTCAGAACACAGTGCATTTTGGCCATTCACTCTCAGCCTCTCTCTCCCTTTGTCGAGGGCGGAGCTTCTTGAATGAACAGGCACCTCGGCACGTTGTCACCAGCTGTATGAGAGCGCCCCGCTGGTCATTGTTAACATTAACCACGCAAAACGGCATCAAAACGGCCGGCAAACAGTTGTTCCATGACTATTTATGGCTGTATCTGTACCTCTCCTCCCCACC
>NW_028173146.1:0-15211 GCF_963971535.1 Notolepis coatsorum
TAGTGGTCAACAGGGTCAGACTGTGGTTGTACTGGGCAGCTCCTAGTAGTCAACAGTGTCAGACTCTGTGGTTGTACTGGGCAGCTCCTAGTGGTCAACAGGGTCAGACTGTGGTTGTACTGGGCAGCTCCTAGTGGTCAACAGTGTCAGACTGTGGTTGTACTGGGCAGCTCCTAGTGGTCAACAGTGTCACACTGTGGTTGTACTGGGCAGCTCCTAGTAGTCAACAGTGTCAGACTGTGGTTGTACTGGGCAGCTCCTAGTGGTCAACAGTGTCAGACTGTGGTTGTACTGGGCAGCTCTTAGTGGTCAACAGGGTCAGACTGTGGTTGTACTGGGCAGCTCCTAGTGGTCAACAGTGTCAGACTGTGGTTGTACTGGGCGGCTCCTAGTGGTCAACAGTGTCAGACTGTGGTTGTACTGGGCAGCTCCTAGTGGTCAACAGTGTCAGACTGTGGTTGTACTGGGCAGCTCCTAGTGGTCAACAGTGTCAGACTGTGGTTGTACTGGGCAGCTCCTAGTGGTCAACAGTGTCACACTGTGGTTGTACTGGGCGGCTCCTAGTGGTCAACAGTGTCACACTGTGGTTGTACTGGGCAGCTCCTAGTAGTCAACAGTGTCAGACTGTGGTTGTACCGGGCAGCTCCTAGTGGTCAACAGTGTCAGACTGTGGTTGTACTGGGCAGCTCCTAGTGGTCAACAGTGTCAGACTGTGGTTGTACTGGGCAGCTCCTAGTGGTCAACAGTGTCAGACTGTGGTTGTACTGGGCAGCTCCTAGTGGTCAACAGTGTCAGACTGTGGTTGTACTGGGCGGCTCCTAGTGGTCAACAGTGTCAGACTGTGGTTGTACTGGGCAGCTCCTAGTGGTCAACAGTGTCAGACTGTGGTTGTACTCGGCAGCCCCTAGTGGTCAACAGTGTCAGACTGTGGTTGTACTGGGCAGCTCCTAGTGGTCAACAGTGTCAGACTGTGGTTGTACTGGGCAGCTCCTAGTGGTCAACAGGGTCAGACTGTGGTTGTACTGGGCAGCTCCTAGTGGTCAACAGTGTCAGACTGTGGTTGTACTGGGCAGCTCCTAGTGGTCAACAGTGTCAGACTGTGGTTGTACTGGGCAGCTCCTAGTGGTCAACAGGGTCAGACTGTGGTTGTACTGGGCAGCTCCTAGTGGTCAACAGGGTCAGACTGTGGTTGTACTGGGCAGCTCCTAGTGGTCAACAGGGTCAGACTGTGGTTGTACTGGGCAGCTCCTAGTGGTCAACAGTGTCAGACTGTGGTTGTACTGGGCAGCCCCTAGTGGTCAACAGTGTCAGACTGTGGTTGTACTGGGCAGCTCCTAGTGGTCAACAGTGTCAGACTGTGGTTGTACTGGGCAGCTCCTAGTGGTCAACAGTGTCACACTGTGGTTGTACTGGGCGGCTCCTAGTGGTCAACAGTGTCACACTGTGGTTGTACTGGGCAGCTCCTAGTAGTCAACAGTGTCAGACTGTGGTTGTACTGGGCAGCTCCTAGTGGTCAACAGTGTCAGACTGTGGTTGTACTGGGCAGCTCTTAGTGGTCAACAGGGTCAGACTGTGGTTGTACTGGGCAGCTCCTAGTGGTCAACAGTGTCAGACTGTGGTTGTACTGGGCGGCTCCTAGTGGTCAACAGTGTCAGACTGTGGTTGTACTGGGCGGCTCCTAGTGGTCAACAGTGTCAGACTGTGGTTGTACTGGGCAGCTCCTAGTGGTCAACAGTGTCAGACTGTGGTTGTACTGGGCAGCTCCTAGTGGTCAACAGTGTCAGACTGTGGTTGTACTGGGCAGCTCCTAGTGGTCAACAGTGTCACACTGTGGTTGTACTGGGCGGCTCCTAGTGGTCAACAGTGTCACACTGTGGTTGTACTGGGCAGCTCCTAGTAGTCAACAGTGTCAGACTGTGGTTGTACCGGGCAGCTCCTAGTGGTCAACAGTGTCAGACTGTGGTTGTACTGGGCAGCTCCTAGTGGTCAACAGTGTCAGACTGTGGTTGTACTGGGCAGCTCCTAGTGGTCAACAGTGTCAGACTGTGGTTGTACTGGGCAGCTCCTAGTGGTCAACAGTGTCAGACTGTGGTTGTACTGGGCGGCTCCTAGTGGTCAACAGTGTCAGACTGTGGTTGTACTGGGCAGCTCCTAGTGGTCAACAGTGTCAGACTGTGGTTGTACAGGGCATGAGCCAGTTTTCCCTGTTCCCAGTGACCCCCCCCCCCCCCCCTCACTGGATGACCCCAGGGTCAAGTCAGAGTCAGATCCATAGACGACCTGTTACATATTATATTACATATCACATCACCAAGTAGGCTACTCTATCACCAGATACACTTTGATCTTCCTGACCAAAACCACGGGGGCAAGAGGTCAAACTCCAGACGCCATTTCAACAATACCGCAATACCTTGTGTGTATACTGTACCTTGTGTATACTGTTTACTTTTACTCGTACTCATAGTATATATTCAGATTCAAATTCTTTAGTGCCTATATTTATATAACCGACAGGGCGTACAGACCCTCATCTGCACCTTTGTTTACACTGTTTACTTTTCTCCAACTTAGTTAACACTTTGGCTGCCATGGGTTAAATTCATTATCAACCGTAGGTTGCCGGCTCTATTTGTCTATAGAGAAAGTCCCCTTCTTTGCAGGGCTATAACTTTTTAAATTCTATTGCTACATTCAAAGTCCTATATGTATTGTTCATTGTGTAGCAACGTTAAACTTTTTCATTCACATATTCATAGTAAAGTATGGTCTAATGTATAAGTATGTTTTCATCTCTTTCTGCAGCTTTCTCCAGAACGTGATCTATAGCCCCAAATACATTATATTGATGATGCAATACAGTTTTATGGCAATCAGCACGATATAAAAAATTCCAACTAGACGTACTTCTAGAAGTTACTACACGTCATCTGATGTTGACCGGATGGGCGAGGGGGCGTTTATAATTCCGTGGGCAGCGTTATACCAATCATCTAATGTGGGTCAAATGTTGATAATAGCAGTTAGTATCGAAGACGGTAATTTTACACGCTAAAACTCACCCCAGTCTCCGCGCGCCGTTGGGCGATCATCGTAGAGTAGAAATTTTACCATTATGGGATGTCGATTTACCCGGTCCATCTCCAGCTTGTATAATGGTATATACGTCCATCCACGTTTATCGAGTTATTGGCAATCGATCGCTATGTAGTGTGTCGAGATCGAGTCCCGGGACCTATTAGCGAGTGCCCGGAAGTAATACGGCCGACCAGCACAACCTCTACGGCACTTCCTGTTAAGCGATTGCGCCGATCGGCCACCAGATGGCGCTCCTGAACCGCCAGAGAGCTCAGTGGGTCCTCCTGGTGGATCTCAGGCCAGCGGAGGGGAAATATGAATCCGATCCCAGATTTTTGAAATATTGATATTAAAGACGCTGTAAAGCGTCTTCGGCAACTTGAGCATGGCCGGGAATGACGTGTTTAGGCGTTTTCCGGCAGCCAAAGTGTTAATGATATAGTTTACACTGTTTATTATTTCTCATATTTTTATATTGATATCAAATTCGATTGCCTATATTTATGTCTTTTACCCTGCCCATACCTGTACCTCCCCTCCTCCATGCTACTATGATGCCCAAATTTCCCCCAAGGGGATCAATAAAGGAATATCTTATCTTTCTAACCAAAACCACGGGGCCAAAAAGTCAAACTCCAGATGCCATTTCAACGATAATGTCCTCCGCTGCTGAAGGCCTCGTCCACTTCGACAGACACATGAGAAGGTGTCAGAAGGAAAGCGATCCAGCGTTTGGATACAGTAGGTGCTTATAGACGCAACATATCCTGTTGGAACGGAAACCTCTCACCACACGGACTCCGCAGGGGGAGCGTGCTGCATGCAGCAGGAGGTCAAAGGTCAGGAGGCCAGAGCAACACACAGCGTGGAACAGATGGTCCTGCAGTCTCTCCAACATAACCATCGGCAGGCACGTGCACACATAGAGGCCAGGGGGTGCTTGAGCACCTGCCTTAGAGAGCATCCTGACTGGCAACATCACCTCCTGGTTTGGGAATAGCACTGCACAAGACCGTAGCAGACTACAAAGAGTGACACGTTCAGCCGAACGCACAATTGGAGGGGGGCTTCCCACCCTCCAGAACATTTACAACAAGCGGTGCAGGGGGAAGGCTAAGATAATTATTAAGGACTCGAGCCACCCGAACAACTGCCTCTTTGAACTGCTGCGGTCAGGCAAGCGATACAGGAGTCTCAAGGCGAGCACAGAAAGACTCGGAAGAAGCTTCTATCCCCAGGCCATCAGGCTGCTAAACGAACAATAAACACTATGCAACAACCATCAAATGCACACAGCACACACACCCACACGCACACACTCACTTAAACCACACAAACACACTTTATATTTATTGATAAAGGATTTGCACTACAACTCGTACACCTACTGTAAATTGTACCTAAATTGCACCTCATCCCATTTCTGCCTTGCACTATATAGTATTGTATATTAGTACACTGCATAGTATTGTATATTATATGGTAACTCAGTTACGTCTATTCTGCATCGAACATTGTACATATGTCTATACTGAACATTGTGACCTCATTTTTTTTTACTTCTAATTTACATGCTATACTATGTTATTTTATTTCATACTTATTATTGTCTTGCACAGTCTCTGGAGCATAACAGTAAGAAGCATTTTGTATAAAAGTATTCTGTACTTCTGTATGACAACTATTAAAGAAACTTGAAACTTGAACTTGAAACTTTTTGAGCCTCATCAAAAAAGTGCCCTTTTTGAAAAAAATATTAGATTTTAATTCTTTTTGTTACGCATATAGACTGCCCTTCCAACTGAAAAATGTCAGGATAGAATCAAAATATTAGGTAAAGAGAGAGAGATGCCCCATATTCCATTGCAGTTTGCACGGCCTCCTCAGCGTGCCTCTCCACAGACCTATATATTTTATGCATAGCGTGGGTGGTGATGATGATGATGATAGAAACCGCTGTGGTGCATACAGTTGAATGCTGGTATTACACTCATTGAGGGACATGAAGAAGTCAAGTCCGATGGGATTTGGGAATCTCAAATACAAATCGGGATTGGAATAAAAAATGCATTTATATTAAACAATACAGAATATACTTCTTGGGGTCTGTAGGGTAAGCACTTATTCCCTCCCCCCTGAACATTTATGGAGATGTATGGGCCTTTTAAGTCAGTGATAAAAATGTCTTTCAAGGATAAGTGAGCTCCTGCACTGATTATTATAGTTCAATATTCAATATTTGATCACCAAAACCCCCCAAAAAGCATATAAAGGGGCCCCCCCGCCCGAAAAGGGCCCTTAAAAATCGCGCTCGGTTAATATATACACACAAGTGTAGTGCCCTTTTCAGCCTTTGAGCACCTGCCCCTCTAAAGTCCTGTGCACGTCCCTGACCATCGGCCATCGGAACCGGATCAGCTGACCGAGGCTCAGGGCTTTAAAGGACTCACACAACACTCATTTATTTATTAGCATATTAAATCTTACTTCTTTACGCACATTTATATTTATTCATATTTTAATCATTAAAATGTAAATCTAATAACTTTGTACTTCATTTTGTACTTTAGGTTGTACTTTAGTTTGTATATTGCATATTTTGTATAGTGTTTGGACAAAAAATTATTTGTACTTTTTTTACTGTAGCACATTCTCAGGGGGCTCATACAGAACCAAGCATTTCACTGTAATGTACATTATATGTGACAAATAAAACAAAACTAGAACTTGAACTTGATATAATAAATCTCAGTATGAGTATTGTCGTGCACAGTAGACTTAGGTTACTGTAGCTATATATAGTGTATTTGTACAGAGTAGACTTAGGTTAGCTATATACAGTGTATTTGTACATGGGGTTGATCCGTATATTATGGATGGAGTGTTTGTGTCTCACCTGTTCACCACATCAGTCCCTTATTTCTATCTTTTATTATCTATTGTACTTTTTATTCTTATATTTTTATCACCCTGCCTGTACCCCCCCCCCCTGTGCTCCTGTGAGCCCAGAATCTCCCTTATAATCTCTTAATAATAGGGGCGACAGTGGCTCAGGAGGGGTAGAGTGGTCGTCTGGTAATCGGAAGAGGTTCCCGGTTCGAATTCCCGCTCCTCCCGGCAGCGTGTCGAAGTGTCCTTGAGCAAGACACTTAACCCCTAGCAAGTTCTGGCACCTTGCATGGCTGCCCTCCGCGGTCGGTGTGTGAATGGGTGAATGTGAGGCATGAATTGAAAAAGAGCTTAATATAAATGCAGTCCATTAATAAAGATTCATCTCATAACAGAAAAAACACATTCTTTCACCTCAAAAACATCTCCAGACTCAGGCCTTCACTTCAGTGACTCGTACATGCTTTCATCACCTCCGGCCTTGACTACTGTAATGGAGTCCTGTCTGCTTGTACCCAGCAACACCCTGTAATGGAGTCATGTCTGCTTGTACCCAGCAACACCCTGTAATGGAGTCCTGTCTGCTTGTACCCAGCAACACCCTGTAATGGAGTCCTGTCTGCTTGTACCCAGCAACACCCTGTAATGGAGTCCTGTCTGCTTGTACCCAGCAACACCCTGTAATGGAGTCCTGTCTGGTTGTACCCATGCAACACCCTGGACAGGCTCCAGTATGTGCAGAACTCAGCTGTCAGGGTTCTCACCCGCACCAAGCCCTGGAAGCACATCATCCACCTCCCGCATCCACCTCCACTACACTCCACGTTAGCCAGGATACACAAGGGGTTTAGAGAATCAGCCGAATCTAATGTCTTGATCAGTGTTTTGTTTTCAGTATGTTGCTTGGAAACAACCCAGAGTTGCCAACATACACATATAATATATAACACACATACACACACATATACTATAACACACATACACACAAATCACACCATCATATGACACATACACATACATAAACATATAATATATAACACACATAAGTTACATACACATACACACAAATCATACCGTCATATAACACACAAATCATACACACAAATCATACCGTCATATAACACACAAATCATACACACAAATCATACCGTCATATAACACACATACACATACACATACTGTGACATCTTCCGGCACGACGCAAAACACAAGCATATTTCCTGAACAGATTTGAATGAAGATGATCCATCCAACCTCATCCAAACCGTAAAATCTGCATGAAATGCAAATGCATACTAAAGATACCATTAATATTACAAGTTCATTAAAACCCATGGTCGGAACGTCACTGTAACATATACCACAGTTATTATCTACAACAATCAATACCTTATTGGCTGTGTGCCAGTATATGAGAACATCGATGCGTTACGGTAGTATGTCTTCTGTCCGTTTCTTGGAAGATTGTCTTGTTACGTTGACTTGATGGATTGTTCTTTGCTTATTAGAACACCAGGTAAGTCCATTACCATTCAAGTTCACGGTTCCAACTCAAGAGAGCGAGAGGGCGGAAACACGTCACCGGATACCAGGTGTGTCGTGAGATGTGGTAATTGCGCAAACAAAATAGAAAAATAGTGCGCCACTAATATATATCTTATATAAACAAATAAGAAATACAGTGAAAAGCGATTGAGTGTATTATTACTATTATACAAAAATAAGCATATAAATTGTAAACATAAATAACTATATTAACCAACTGTTAACCATAGCTGCAGTTACACATACTGTCATATAACACATACATACACATACATAAACATATAATATAACACACGTACATACTGTACACATACACAGTTACACACAAATCATACTGTCATATAACATATACATACACGCAAATCATACCATCATTTAACATACATACATACGCATATACACAAATCATAGCGTCATACAACACATACATTTAATACACATACACAAATCATACCGTCATATAACACACATACATACGCATACACACAAATCATACTGCCATATAACACACATACATACACATACACACAAATCATACTGTCATATAACACATACATACACATACACACAAATCATACCATCATACCTCTTATCATTCTCTTTTTATTGCAATTCCTTCTTTTCCTATGTTTTTATCTAATATGTATGTAATCATCTCATGTTCTTTTTTATGTTTTTGTCATTGTTATGTGTACTTTCACATGGTGGAGGGTATACTTACTGTCTTTTGGTGATACATTCACATTGTGGTTTGAGTGTGGTGTCACTAATTGGTGAGGTGTGATTGAGTTTCAAGTTTCTTTAATAGTTGTCATACAGAAGTACAGAATACTGACACACTGACAATACTGACACACTGTTCTTTCTTGTTTTTGACATTTGCTTTCATATAATTGAACACAGGTGTGGTGACGAGGCTCCACGCCCTATGGAAGCAGACCAGGACCTCGTCACTGCAGTCTCTCATAACCTCGTTCCCAGCTTTATCTCGAGAGATAAAGCCTGGTAAAGCACTACGGCCGAAAGTGGGAATGGGGTAGGGAGTCCCGCCCCTGAAATCACGACAGGTGCTCGTGAAAATACACTCCCCCCGATCCTGTCGGCAAACAAGCGAGAACGTCCCGGTCATGTAGCAAATTCTTCAGGCAAAGCCGTTGCAGTGGCTTAAACGAGGAAATATTGTGCACTTCACACGTTTCTATAATTGTTTTGTTGAAAATGTCCGCTGATAACTCCATTGTCTTGTTTTCGAGATGTACGAGCGTCTGCTTGTTGTTTGTTTCCCTGGGGACTATAAACAGATCAGGGGGTGCCCGGAAACCGGAAAGCCTGTAGCCGGTATTTCTGTATTTCCGATTAACACTTTAGGAGGCATAGCTTTACCAGCCTAAGTCTCTCACCAGAGTCTCTCACCAGAAGTGTGCTCTCACCTCTGCACTCACCCTTTTGACAATTTGCTCTTTGTTCTATTTTTGCCCATTTGCTCTTTGCTATATTTTTGGCCGTGTGCGTTTGTGGTATCCTAAACCATGGAGGCTGGAGCACCCAGCTCTCCACCTTTTTGTTCTATAAAATAGCTGTTAAATAACTATTGTTATTTTTGGTAAAAACGTGTCCGACTTCCTGTTGTCCACCATTTTGCAACCAAGGCCTACCGGGAAAACGAGCCATATTTCCTGTGGCTGCTGAGGCCTTAGGGCAAGTCACATATAGGCTTGGTTATGTAACAGTCATGTATGATCTTTGTCTATTTTTTAAGCATGTTGGGTAACACTTTATAATAACACTCAGTTATAAGACCTTTATAAGGTATTTGTAGATAATGAACTAATCATGAACAGACCATTTATATACATTCGTAAATTATTATTAATTATTATTAATTAATTATTATTAAATCATTTATTTAAATTATTTATTTAAATTATTCTATATTTATTACTATATTTGTATAACATTTACAAATTAGTTCTACATTATTTATAACTTATTATCAACATTGTTTGTACTTGATTTGTTCATCATTAGATAATGTTGTTTAATGTGTAGTAACACATTTGTAGATGCTTTGAAAAATGGATATGAAAAAACAACTATACTGTACCTCCATTTATTTGTTCATGTTCAACAAATGATTTGTTAAGACATTCTTAAAACATCTATAAATCATTTGCAGATGCTATTGTGTGCCCTAATCTAAAGTGAAGCCTATTCATCATTAACAAATGGCTAATACAGTTAATTATTTGTTCACTTTTTCATCATCTGTTACAAATGTTGTAGACAGGTTTCGGATATACACCCTTCTTTGTGACATCAAACAGTGAAATTTCTGATCAGGAAATAAGAGATTCAATTTTTCAGCCCGCTTATATAGCGTGCATAAGTACATATACTATCGATAATCTAGCGTTTATTTGAAAACTATTCATAAATAGGCCGAAAAATTACAATGTTTTTTGTGTATTCCAGAATATTCCAGTAAAGGGCGTTTATCACAGAATCTTTATATTTTCCTGAAACTTACAAAAAACGAGAGTTTTTCAAAATGGTATAAAACGGAAATTAACCGATTATCGAAGATCGTGGATTATAGGAGAGGACAGCAGGAGACACACACACCACTGAGGATAAACGGGGCCACCGTGGACAGGGTGAGCAGCTTCAAGTACCTGGGGGTCCACATCTCAGAAGATCTGACATGGTCAACACACATAGACACAGTCGTAAAAAAGGCGAAGCAGCGCCTCTACCACCTGAGACAGTTAAGGAAGTTCAGAGTATTGGGGAAGATACTCCAGTCCTTCTACGCCGGAGCTGTAGAGAGCATCTTGACTGGAAACATCACTGCCTGGTATGGAAACAGCACGGCACAGGACAAGAAGGCCCTACAGAGAGTGGTGCGCTCTGCCGAGCGTACCACGGGTATTGCACTACCTCCCCTGCAGGTTCTATACAACAAGAGGTGCAAATCCAGAGCCTGCAGAATAATGAAAGACCCTCACCACCCCAATAACAGCCTGTTCCAGCTGCTGAGGTCAGGCAGACGCCTGCGAACACCAGCTACTAGGACAGAGAGACTTCGGCTCAGCTTCTTCCCCCAGGCCATCAGAGCCTTGAACAATGAACACTGAGGGTCACAGAACACTGAACTCTCCACACACAAGCACACATTAGCACACACACGACACGCACGCTGTGCACGCTCGCACACTAGCAGCCACTTTAACATGAGAAAGCACTCACTCATGCTGCACACGCCCACACTTATGGCCACAAAGGAAAGGTCACTTTAAAAATAGTATAGTAACAGTGTATTGCACTACCAAGGGACCTAGCATGTCCTTCATGCTCTGTAAATAACTATGTACAAATACCGTGATGTCCCACTATGTTACCTGTTTATTGCACAATGTTGTTTATTGTTTATTGGATTCCATTATATGTTGTACTACTGTATTGCACATCGTTGTGGGCAAGACCACCCGCATTTCATTGTATACTTGTATGCCGTGACAAATAAAACTCTTGACTTGACTTGACTTGACTATGAAACAATCCGTTTCGACAATGTTGACTGCAAACAAGTCATTGATAAGCGGCGGCCAGATTAGACACATAGCCATAATTTAAGACATAGTTTATGCGTTCACAAATATGAGAGTGCTATCATTGAAGTGGGTGGTGGCATTCAAGGGGGGTAAGGCGCACCGCATGGCTGGTAATCAAAGTGTTTAATGATGAATAGGCTTCACTTTAGATTAGGGCACACAATAGCATCTGCAAATGATTTATAGATGTTTTATGAATGTCTTAACAAATCATTTGTTGAATATGAACAAATAAATGGAGGTACAGTATAGTAGTTTTTTCATATCCATTTTTCAAAGCATCTACAAATGTGTTACTACACATTAAACAACATTATTTAATGATGAACAAATCAAGTACAAACAATGTTGATAATGAGTTATAAATAATGTAGAACTAATTTGTAAATGTTATACAAATATAGTTATAAATGATTTAATAATCATTTACGAATGTATATAAATGGTTTGTTCATGATTAGTTAATTATCTACAAATACCTTATAAAGGTCTTATAACTGAGTGTTATTATAAAGTGTTACCGAATGTTGAGTCTACGCCTGTCACATGAAATGCGGTATATCAAATAAACCTGACACACACACACACACATTTATCAATTGTACCATGTAACAGATAGTAGGCTGACTTAGTGTTAGTTATGACAGAAGCCCCTTGTCAGAAACAAATCAGCACCCGTCACCAGCGTTTGTGAGACTGAGCGGCTCTTTGAGTCGTACCAGACGCCCCTCCTGACATTTTCAAGCATGTTTCTAATGAATGATGAAACAAGGTCTGCAATGTTCTTGTGCTGTGAGCGATGACTCGAAAGCGTTGACACTGGGGGTCTCAGTGAAGGTGAAACTCTGAACATGTGGGAGCGTGCGGGAGGCCTGCACTTCACTTCCAAAAGAGGACAGAGAGAGAGGAGGATCTAAACGTGTAATCTTGAAAAGAGAAGTACGATAATACTAATTTTACTACAACAATGTACTACAACATTTTAATACATAATAACTACCTAACTCATACTAACTATAGTCGACCCTATATCCATATCTGTGTGAATATATACCTGCATATAATCCTTCTATATACCTACTTATACACCTGCATATAACCCATACACAGTAACTCTGTATGTATGTACAATAATGGTGTATATACCGTGTACAGCTCTGTCATGGTTTCACTCATATCTCGCAAATATGTCTCAGTTTGTCAGCATCAGCGGCTCATCCTCCCCCCCGGCCCCACTCAACCAAGGTGTCCCCCAAGGCTCCGTGCTGGGTCCCCTACTTTTCACCATTTACATGCTCCCCCTCGGTCAGATCATACGTCACTACGGACTCAACTTCCACTGCTATGCTGATGATACTCTGCTCTATCTCAGCAGCACCTCACCATCCTCCCAGCTCCCCCCACAGCCTTTAGTCAACTGCCTCCACGCCATAAAAACCTGGACGTCAACCAAACTACTTAAACTCAACAGCAAAAAGACTCGAGCTCATGGTTGTGGCCCCCAAGGCACTGCTCCGGAAGGTCGGAGATCTCCTCCTCCACGTGGACGGCTGTTCCATCTCCCCGTCCACACTTTCATTTCACTCCCACATCAAATCCGTTACCAAGTCTGCCTTCTACCACCTCAAAAACATCTCCCGTCTCCGACCATCACTCTCAGATTCTGTGGCTGAGACCTGCAGGCTGATCCACTCATCACTCATCACCTCCCGGTTGGACTACTGTAACGGAGTCCTGTTCGGGGTACCCAGCAAAGCCCTGGACAGGCTCCAGTATGTACAGAACTCAGCTGCCAGGGTTCTCACTCACACCAAGCCCTGGCTGGCAGCACATCACCCCCACCCTCATCCACCTCCACTGGCTCCCAATCAAGTTCGGCATCTCCTTCAAACTCCTGCTCCTCACCTACAAGTCCCTCCATGCCCTCGCCCCCCGATACCTGTCTGATCTCCTCCACCAGCACACTCCATTCCGGAACCTACTGTACGATCCTCTGATCTGGGTCCATCCCTCGCACCAGGTTGTGGACTTTCAGTGACAGAGCCTTCAGCGTGGCGTCCCCTACCCTCTGGAACTCTCTCCCCCATGAAGTCCGCAATGCCCCAACCCTGGACACCTTCAAAACAGCTCTCAAAAAGCACCTTTTCACCAAGGCTTTTCCCACTAGCTAGTTTAGATTAGATTAGGTTTCATTATCCCTTTACCTGCTCCTCACCCCCCCCCCCCCCCCCCCCCCCCCCCCCCCCATTTTTACCCTATTGCCCCCTTGACTAGCCCTCTTGACTGTGAAGCGAGTAAGCGACCTTGGGTTTCCTGAAAGGCGCTATAAAAAATGTATTTATTATTATTATTATTATTATTATTATTATTATTATTATTATTATTATTATATATATATATATTCGTACCGTATATACAGTATATGCACATAATTTATGTCTGTAGATTCCTGCATATAATCCTTTTTACATATCTGTAGATACTATATCTATACATATCCCTTACCTACTCTTACTAGTTACACTGCTGGCCAGTATGACTTAATACCATAGTGTCTTTATTAATACTAATTTATATAATTTATTTTATACCCAGTTTAATCACCTGTACATTGTGTTGCTGTACTTTACTTTTACATGTGCACTCTGGTTGGATGCCAAATTTATTTTCATACTGTCCTTATGCTGTATAATGACAATAAATTTCAATCTAATCTAATCTAATTTCATCTAAACTCTCTCCTGATTGGATGAAGTGAGAACAGGATACCAGGAAATGTATTTAGTGTTTACTGCAGAGCGGAGAGACTGGGAGACCCATGTTACTGACCAGACGCTCTACATCAGTGATGACTGTCAAAATGTAGAGCTATTATTTTAACATGTAGACCACTTATTTTAACAAACAGAAAAATACCACGTATTAACCACTACGTTTACCCTGCATTGGCATGTCAAAACGGCCAGTATGAAAAAAGGGCCTATTAGAACTAACGTAGACCTCATTTTAAAATAGAACCTCAAAGTGCATATGGTCATATCTATCTCTAAAGTTATGCTTCAGAACATGCCAACGCCAACAGGGGATAGGGGGGGAAATAGTTGAGTATCAGGCGACTTGATAAGCCGGCGTTAATATAATTACCCTGACTCCGTCTGTCCCGTAATGGGCCCGCTGATGTTATCAAGACATAAATGATCGACACAAACTCCCAGAATAAAGTCATCGTTGGCACTTCTGTAACTTCACCTTCCGCCTCAGGAACCCAAATTAACTGGAATGATGGAAAAACTACTGAATGAACTCTCGAAAAAGAACATTTGTACACGACTCTACAGTATGTCTCCATTACTGCTGCCGCAGTAGCTATGTTTGACCTTTTTACCTGTGTTTTAAATTCTGTCGTCCGCAGACAAACAGTGTCGGCTCCAGGTGCTCCTGTTGAACCTGATCTCATCATTTATCAGCTGCATTCTTTTTATTTGCTCTCTCTCTCTCTGTCTCCGTCTCCATCTCTCTCTCTCTCTCTCCCTCTCCCTCTCCCTCTCCCTCTCCCTCTCCCTGTCTCTGTCTCTGTCTCTGTCTCTGTCTCTGTCTCTGTCTCTGTCTCTGTCTCTGTCTCTGTCTCCGTCTCCGTCTCTGTCTCCGTCTCTGTCTCTCTATCTCTCCCTCTCCCTCTCCCTCTCCCTGTCTCTGTCTCTGTCTCCGTCTCTGTCTCTCTATCTCTCTCTCTCTGTCTCTCTCTCTCTCTCTCTGTCTCCGTCTCTGTCTCCGTCTCTGTCTCTCTATCTCTCTCTCTCTGTCTCTCTCTCTCTCTCTGTCTCCATCTCTCTCTCTCTCTCTCCCTCTCCCTCTCCCTCTCCCTCTCCCTCTCCCTGTCTCTGTCTCTGTCTCTGTCTCTGTCTCTGTCTCTGTCTCTGTCTCTGTCTCTGTCTCTGTCTCTGTCTCCGTCTCTGTCTCTCTATCTCTCCCTCTCCCTCTCCCTCTCCCTGTCTCTGTCTCTGTCTCCGTCTCTGTCTCTCTATCTCTCTCTCTGTCTCTCTCTCTCTCTCTGTCTCCGTCTCTGTCTCTCTATCTCTCTCTCTCTC
>NW_028173145.1:0-22778 GCF_963971535.1 Notolepis coatsorum
AAAACATGAAAGAAATAAAATAAAAATGTAATAAAATCGATGGGTGGTAATCTGGACGTTGTGGACAGCGACTCCTACAGGTCGGTTGGGGGGACGCCTGCACAGCAGAGACAGGAAGTAGCGGGGGTAGTGTGAGCCTCCCCCATGCGTTACTCCTCGCCACTGAGAGTCCGCGCTGGCAGGTGAAAAGATGTGACAGGCTGCCTCCTCGTGTACCGGAGGGGACACGTGATGCAAGGCTTCTATCCTCCCTGCAACCGGCCAGTGGTGGGCATATGCGAGCGGCGTTCAAGACAGGGGAGGGGAGAATTGGAAACACGAAATTGGGATGGGAGAAAAAATAGAAAATAAGGAGAAAAAGTGGATAAAAAAAATAAATAGATAGAGACTTTGTTTTTTCCTTTTTGTTTGCGTTTGTGTTTTCAGTGGCTATATGGACCTGGACCGGGTCCAAAGAAAGTACCGTACACACACTGCTGCCTATCTTTAAATGGTGTCTAATACGGTGTCTAATATATTATGTAATATATATATATATATATATTTCTCAAAAAAATCTCCTTCTAAAAAAATGTCAAATGTAAAAAAGATAAATTGTTACTAAATCATGTATAAAATGTATTAAAAAAACCATGCAAGTCTTGGGACCGCCCCCTGATCACCAGGTGCGGCCGATAGCTAATCTATTTAATTTCCTGTATAAAAAGATGTAATTTTGTGTTGTGTTCATACTTGAAAAAGACCGGAGCATCAACAGTGAGTTGCGAGCCGCGCCTTGTTTCCTGTACTACTGTTTCTACAGCTTGGCTCGGAGCCGCGCCTTGTTTCCTGTACTACTGTTTCTACAGTTTGGCTCGGAGCCGCGCCTTGTTTCCTGTACTACTGTTTCTACAGTTTGGCTCGGAGCCGCGCCTTGTTTCCTGTACTACTGTTTCTACAGCTTGGCTCGGAGCCGCGCCTTGTTTCCTGTACTACTGTTTCTACAGTTTGGCTCGGAGCCGCGCCTTGTTTCCTGTACTACTGTTTCTACAGTTTGGCTCGGAGCCGCGCCTTGTTTCCTGTACTACTGTTTCTACAGCTTGGCTCGGAGCCGCGCCTTGTTTCCTGTACTACTGTTTCTACAGTTTGGCTCGGAGCCGCGCCTTGTTTCCTGTACTACTGTTTCTACAGTTTGGCTCGGAGCCGCGCCTTGTTTCCTGTACTACTGTTTCTACAGCTTGGCTCGGAGCCGCGCCTTGTTTCCTGTACTACTGTTTCTACAGTTTGGCTCGGAGCCGCGCCTTGTTTCCTGTACTACTGTTTCTACAGTTTGGCTCGGAGCCGCGCCTTGTTTCCTGTACTACTGTTTCTACAGTTTGGCTCGGAGCCGCGCCTTGTTTCCTGTACTACTGTTTCTACAGCTTGGCTCGGAGCCGCGCCTTGTTTCCTGTACTACTGTTTCTACAGTTTGGCTCGGAGCCGCGCCTTGTTTCCTGTACTACTGTTTCTACAGTTTGGCTCGGAGCCGCGCCTTGTTTCCTGTACTACTGTTTCTACAGTTTGGCTCGGCACCAAGGAGCGGGGGAGGTGCGTTATTTATCTTTCCTGAAGGTTTAGTAAAGTCATACATCACACGTCACATGAGTTTGGACTTACGGGGGATTGGGTAGGCGAAGCGCTCCGCGTGCTTAGTGATGAGAGTGTTCTTAATGTGCCTCCTGCCCACACCATGGGCACCTGGGTAGGAGAGGAGGAGGAGGAGAGGAGAGGAGAGGAGGAGGAGAGGAGAGGAGGAGGAGAGGAGGAGGAGATGAGGAGAGGAGGAGGAGGAGAAGGAGAGGAGGAGGAGGAGATGAGAGGAGGAGGAGGAGGAGGAGAGGAGGAGGAGGAGAGGAGGAGGAGGAGGAGATGAGAGGAGAGGAGGAGGAGGAGGAGAGGAGGAGGAGGAGGAGAGGAGGAGGAGGAGGAGGAGGAGAGGAGAAGGAGAGGAGGAGGAGGAGGAGATGAGAGGAGGAGGAGAGGAGGAGGAGAGGAGAGGAGGAGGAGGAGGAGGAGGAGGAGGAGGAGATGAGAGGAGGAGGAGAGGAGGAGGAGATGAGAGGAGGAGGAGAGGAGGAGGAGGAGGAGGAGAAGGAGAGGAGAAGGAGAGGAGGAGGAGGAGGAGAGAGGAGGAGGAGGAGGAGGAGAGGAGGAGAGGAGAAGGAGAGGAGGAGGAGGAGGAGATGAGAGGAGGAGGAGGAGGAGGAGGAGAGGAGAGGAGAGGAGGAGGAGAGGAGAGGAGAGGAGGAGGAGAGGAGAGGAGAGGAGAGGAGAGGAGAGGAGGAGGAGAGGAGAGGAGGAGGAGAGGAGGAGGAGGAGAGAGGAGGATGAGGAGGAGGAGGAGGAGAGGAGGAGGAGGAGGAGAGGAGGAGGAGGAGAAGATGAGAGGAGAGGAGGAGGAGGAGAGGAGGAGGAGGAGGAGATGAGAGGAGGAGGAGAGGAGAGGAGGAGGAGGAGGAGGAGATGAGAGGAGGAGGAGAGGAGATGAGGAGGAGGAGAGGAGGAGGAGGAGGAGGAGGAGAGGAGGAGGAATTAGTGATGAGCGTGTTCTTAATGTGTCTCCTGCCCACACCACGGGCACCTGGGTAGGAGAGGAGGAGGAGAAGAAGATGAAGACTTTCACATAGGGATGTCCGATATTATCGCCCGATATTGGCATTCAAATGTAATATCGGAAATTATCAGTATTGGTTTTCAAAAAAAGATTTTTTTTTTTTTTTTTTTTACATTTATTTAACCTTTATTTACCCGGGTATGCATAATGTTGTGTTAATTCCACGACAAGAGATATGTAATGTTAATTACCTCAAATTATTCCGTTTTTTTTTGGCGGGGAAACCCTGCATATATCGGTATCGGTTGATATCGGTATCGGAAATTAAGAGTTGGACAATATCGGTATATCGGATATCGGTAAAAAAGCCAATATCGAACATCCCTACTCTCACAGAATGTTTAGAATGCCCTTTTGTCATCCATGTTGGAAGAAACAATGTGTGGTTGCTATGTGTCGCTAGATATGAGAAATAACCACTGGATCTTGTAAAACCACTCACAGTGGAACCAGTAATGTTGTGCTATTCCCGTGTTTTTTTAAGTGGTTACCAAGAATAGAATAGAAATACTTTTATTATTCAGAGGGAAATTTTACATTACAAATCGCTCACATTAAACATTTAGACAGAACAAGTCACGAATAAGAATAACAAGTCCTAACCCGATAACACACGAGACCCTCTTCTTGGGACCAAGTAAGGTTTCGTCGATATTCCAATGTACAGTCTCCCCCCCCCCCACCCCCACCCCACCTACCCAACCTCCTCCAATGTACAGTTTCTACGTCAAATGTATAGACTCTCTTTTTGTATCACAAACAGTACTGTATTTGTAAATCTAGTATGTCATAAATGTATAGATGTAGCAGTACTGTCTATCTGTATGTCATGTATGTCATATATGTCCTGATGAATTGAAAATGGGGGACCCTGATGTAAACAAGACGAAAGTCTTTCTCTGGTCTGCATCCCCTTAACAAGTGTGTGTATTGAGCCGTACTGTATTGTACCAATTCTGCAATCTGTTAACTCTTTCAGTGCCACTCACGAGATTTCTCTGTTTTTTTTATAGGTGGTTGCGTGCCACTCACGAGATTTCTCGGAATTATTATTATAATTTTTTTTTTGCGATCTGAAAAATTATTGCATCACCCGAGCCTACCCGAGTATAGCCGAGCTGCGCCGGTGATCACTGTGGAAAAAAGCGCCCCCTGTCGTCTCCCAGATGACATAAGTGATTTTGGAATGGACTCAATGAAAATGAATGGGGAAAAAAATCCGGTACTCCACATTTTCCAGTTCACTGATCCAGCCGGGGTTACCAGAGTTAATTCTGGAGCCTCAGATCCCCGCGGATCATGGAGATCTACAGTGTCGCGTTGGATCCATACACGTATCGATTTTTTCGAATGGTGATCAGGAATTGGAATATACCAGTTGGATACCATCTGATGTCAGGTAAGGACTCTATGTTATCAGTGGTAGGATAATCGGAGTAAGTTTGATGAAGTTATAAGCTGTTTTGTGAAATGTCTTCTTTCGGTTTCACTGTAAAAGTCTGTGAGGAAATCAACGGAGCGATTATCAGTGCGCGGCCGTAATGTGCTTGCGTGCACGTATAATATTGATCATCTAGCGTTTATTTGAAAACGATTCATAAAAAGGCCGACGAATATCAACGTTGTGGAATATTCCACTAAAAGACGATTTTCATAGAATGCTCCAGAATGAGCTGTTTTTTATATCAAAACGGGGGCTTTTCTAACTGCTCTGAAATGGAAACGACGCGATAAAAAAACAATCTGCCTTCACAGCACTGACTGGAAAATAGTCTTTGATAATGCGATGGGCAGATTAGACACATAGCCATAATTTAAAACATAGATTAGGCGATATTAACGTTAACATTGGCGCCGATGGTGGCATTCAAGCGGTAAAACGGAAAACCAGGCATGGCACTGAAAGAGTTAATAACATTTTCAATCAATCAAACAAAACAACTTGCCTAAGAATAAGAATAGAATAAAATATACAGTAAAAAAATATATATATAATAATAATAATACAGTAAAAATATCTACAGTGAGTGTAATATTGCACAGTGTTGTTTCAAAGGTAAAAGTCCAGGAAGATGGTAACTGTCACTGTACCAATGGTGACAGGCAGCCATGTTGGAAGAAAGAGAATTCCCAGTCTAACCAGTACCTACCCAGCAGCACCAGTGTTTTCCTCTTGAAGGCCGGCAGCTTGACCACTTCCTCGTACGTCACCAGGTCTAGTTGGTCGAAGACTGGAGAGAGAGAGGAGAGCCGGTGACTAGAGGGCTGGGACTGGGACGCAGGGAGGCTGTGTGTCCACTAGAGGGCTAGGACTGGGACGCAGGGAGGCTGTGTGTCCACTAGAGGGCTAGGACTGGGACGCAGGGAGGCTGTGTGTCCACTAGAGGGCTAGGACTGGGACGCAGGGAGGCTGTGTCTCCACTAGAGGGCTGGGACTGGGACTGGGACGCAGGGAGGCTGTGTGTCCACTAGAGGGCTAGGACTGGGACGCAGGGAGGCTGTGTCTCCACTAGAGGGCTGGGACTGGGACGCAGGGAGGCTGTGTCTCCACTAGAGGGCTGGGACTGGGACGCAGGGAGGCTGTGTCTCCACTAGAGGGCTAGGACTGGGACGCAGGGAGGCTGTGTGTCCACTAGAGGGCTAGGACTGGGACGCAGGGAGGCTGTGTGTCCACTAGAGGGCTAGGACTGGGACGCAGGGAGGCTGTGTGTCACCTAGAGGGCTAGGACTGGGACGCAGGGAGGCTGTGTGTCCACTAGAGGGCTGGGACTGGGACTGGGACGCAGGGAGGCTGTGTGTCCACTAGAGGGCTGGGACTGGGACGCAGGGAGGCTGTGTGTCCACTAGAGGGCTAGGACTGGGACGCAGGGAGGCTGTGTCTCCACTAGAGGGCTAGGACTGGGACGCAGGGAGGCTGTGTGTCCACTAGAGGGCTAGGACTGGGACGCAGGGAGGCTGTGTCTCCACTAGAGGGCTAGGACTGGGACGCAGGGAGGCTGTGTCTCCACTAGAGGGCTGGGACTGGGACTGGGACGCAGGGAGGCTGTGTGTCCACTAGAGGGCTGGGACTGGGACGCAGGGAGGCTGTGTGTCCACTAGAGGGCTAGGACTGGGACGCAGGGAGGCTGTGTCTCCACTAGAGGGCTAGGACTGGGACGCAGGGAGGCTGTGTGTCCACTAGAGGGCTAGGACTGGGACGCAGGGAGGCTGTGTGTCCACTAGAGGGCTGGGACTGGGACGCAGGGAGGCTGTGTGTCCACTAGAGGGCTAGGACTGGGACGCAGGGAGGCTGTGTGTCCACTAGAGGGCTAGGACTGGGACGCAGGGAGGCTGTGTGTCCACTAGAGGGCTAGGACTGGGACGCAGGGAGGCTGTGTGTCCACTAGAGCAGGGGTTCCCAAACTTTTCAGGCCGGGGCCCAGAAAATAAGGCGTCAGAGAGCCGCGGCCCAATGCACATCGTCTGGCTTTCTCTTTTTTTTTTTTTTTTTTTTTTTTTTTTTTTTTTTTTTTTCATGTGACCGATTTTTTAAGCCAAATATCACTTCAATCCTATTAAGTTAGTTCAAGTTAGTTATTCATTTATATGTGCTATTTATGAGAGGGCTAACTTGTTGCAAAATAATAATGATAATAATAATAGCCTCATTAAAATACTATTGTTGCTTGGTTGTTTTCAGCGTTTTATGTGCATAATCTGTTATTTAGTTTGAAATGTTCGTTGAAATAAGTAGATTTTTCGTTTTTGTTTATTTATTAAGTTAATATAAAACCATATAGTCACGTTTTAGAATACAATATAATAGAATTTTAGAATACAACTAGAAACACTGCCCTGGCCTGCTTCTAAGTTCAGTGGCCTGAAAAAAAAATTAAATAAAAAAATAAAAAATAAAAAAATAAAAAATAATTTGTATTTTTTTTATTATTTTTTTTATTTTTTTTTTATCATCTCGCGGCCCATCCGTGGCTGCTCGCGGCCCACCTTTGGGTCGCGACCCAGACTTTGGGAACCACTGCACTAGAGGGCTGGGACTGGGACTGGGACGCAGGGAGGCTGTGTGTCCACTAGAGGGCTGGGACTGGGACGCAGGGAGGCTGTGTCTCCACTAGAGGGCTGGGACTGGGACTGGGACGCAGGGAGGCTGTGTCTCCACTAGAGGGCTAGGACTGGGACGCAGGGAGGCTGTGTGTCCACTAGAGGGCTAGGACTGGGACGCAGGGAGGCTGTGTGTCCACTAGAGGGCTGGGACTGGGACGCAGGGAGGCTGTGTGTCCACTAGAGGGCTGGGACTGGGACGCAGGGCGGCTGTGTGTCCACTAGAGGGCTGGGACTGGGACGCAGGGAGGCTGTGTCTCCACTAGAGGGCTAGGACTGGGACGCAGGGAGGCTGTGTGTCCACTAGAGGGCTAGGACTGGGACGCAGGGAGGCTGTGTGTCCACTAGAGGGCTAGGACTGGGACGCAGGGAGGCTGTGTGTCCACTAGAGGGCTAGGACTGGGACGCAGGGAGGCTGTGTGTCCACTAGAGGGCTGGGACTGGGACGCAGGGAGGCTGTGTGTCCACTAGAGGGCTGGGACTGGGACGCAGGGAGGCTGTGTGTCCACTAGAGGGCTGGGACTGGGACGCAGGGCGGCTGTGGTGTCCACTAGAGGGCTGGGACTGGGACGCAGGGCGGCTGTGTGTCCACTAGAGGGCTGGGACTGGGACGCAGGGAGGCTGTGTCTCCACTAGAGGGCTAGGACTGGGACGCAGGGAGGCTGTGTGTCCACTAGAGGGCTAGGACTGGGACGCAGGGAGGCTGTGTGTCCACTAGAGGGCTAGGACCCCCCCCCCCCCCTACATATGATATAGACGTTTCCCCTCCTGTCTTTTTTGCTACAATGATGACAAAAGTACTTGCTCTCAAAATAACGTTTATTTAAGTGCTTAGTGCTGTTGACATTACACTGCTTGTAGCATAATAGCATATTTGGATAAGTTTGACAATTTCTCAAAAATAGAAAATCATTATTTAAAAAAATACAGAAAAGGATCACCAAGTTACAATTTCTCAAGAAATATAAATAAATACAGAAGATAAGCACTCGTTTACTCAGTGGACATTTCTAGCTCAATGCGAGGTCTGCTGCTGCTGGCTAATAATACGGTCAATACGCAGGGAGATCTTTGACAAGGCAACACGCATGTCATCATCAAGGCTCAACTTGGCCCTATATTTTGTTTTCAGAGCTGTCATGGATGAAAAGCCAGCTTCACACAGATATGTGGTGCTGAATGGTATCAACACCTTAACTGCTGCATCATGAGATACTTGGTACTCAGCACCACACTCTGAAACTAGCTCTCCAGGTGGTATCAGATGAGATTTCAATGAGTTCTTCCAAGAGTTTGGATGGAGATGTGTCAGGAAGCTTTGTCTCAATGTTGACTGTAAAGTTTTTTTTATCCAGAGTAACTTGGTGATCCTTTTCTGTGTTTTATTAAATCATGATTTTCAGTTTTTTCAGTTTTTGAGAAATGGTCAAACTTATCCAAATATGCTATTTTCATGGAAAACAGTGCAGCTGCAACAGACTTTAGTGATAATTTTACATCATTTTCTGTAATTCTATTTAAAAAAAAGAAAAAAAAGTATTTATTTTTTATTTTTTTTAATCTCAAGGCACCCCTGGCAGCTCTCTGAGGCACCCTTGTGGGCCGCGGCACCCCTGTTGAGAACCGCTGCCCTAGTGGATACACAGGCTAAGTACTCCCTTAACGCTTAGTTGGCATCCTTCAAATGAACAGTGAACACACAATGACGACGCTGTGGGATTACATGTGTAAAAGTAAATGAGTGGTGTTTCGGTGTAATGAGAGGAGACTGAATTAGGTGAATAATAAGAACAGCCTGAATTAGGTGAATAATGAGAGGAGACTGAATTAGGTGAATAATAAGAACAGCCTGAATTAGGTGAATAATGAGAGGAGACTGAATTAGGTGAATAATAAGAACAGACTGAATTAGGTGAATAATAAGAACAGTCTGAATTAGGTGAATAATAAGAACAGCCTGAATTAGGTGAATGTCTATCTGGATGAAACATATGACCTCGACACATCATCACACGTGTGATTTCTATGTACAAACAAGCAAGTATGCATGGGGATATGACCGAGGCATTAACACATTGATTAACACATAGTTCATGCCGACCTTTGAGTGCCCCCGACGCTATATAGCGTTTGTTTGTCCTTTTTTTTTAATTTATTGGCGATTTGAATTCATATTTCATCAATCGAGCCTGGGGTTAGTGCTGCAGAGTCTCTCTGAGCTCAATTGGGAAGATACCGCCCCCTATCGTCTCTCCATGTGTAACTGCACCCCATTACTTTACACTGATGCAGGGGGGGGGCCAGTTTGCTCGATCGATTGTGCTTGCCGGCCCGGAAAACGCGTGGATTATGTATTTACAGGACCCAACACTGTAATCAATAAGGGTGATCGATATTTGGAATGGCGATCAGGAATTGGAATAATCTTTTTGGATAACATCTGATCTCAGGTAAGGAATTTATTTTACCAGTCTTAGGATAATCAGAGCTGTTTTCACAGAGATATAAGCGCTTGCCCTATGTGTGATGTGGCTGTTTGGCTGTGATCGCTGATGAGGAAATGAGAGAATCGATTTTTCAGCCCGCCTCTATAGCGTGCATAAGTACACATATACTATCAATAATCTAGCGTTTATTTGAAAACGATTCATAAATAGGCCGAAAAATTACAACGTTTTTGTGTATGCTAGAATATTCCAGTAAATCCCGATTATCACGGAATCTTTATATTTTCCTGAAAAACGAGGGCTTTTCAAAATGCTATAAAACGAAAATGAACCGATTAAAAAACAATCCGTTTCGACAATGTTGACTGCAAACAAGTCATTGATAAGCGATGGGCAGATTAGACACATAGCCATAATTTAAGACAGAGATTATGCATTCACAACGCTATCATTGAAGTGGGTCCTGGCATTTAACCATGTTTCCCATGTTAATGGCCGGGTACTGAAAGTGTTAAGTGCTTCTCACATTTGTATTCATGTATTTTTCTAAAAAAGGTAAACAAACGTCTGACAGAAGAGAAACACAATACTTAAGTACTGTTTTTGGGGATTTGTACTTTACTCGCGTATTATTAGGTTTGTATACTTGTACTTTTACTCAATTACATTTCAGAGGAAAAAACACACACTTTTTACTCCTTACATTTAAAACGCAGACCTACAAAGTACAAATCTCGCAGGTCCAACCATTTTAATTAGTATATTTGTTTCTCTGGCCGAACTAATGCTAACGTTATTAATCATGCGGCCGCACTTTATTTAAAAAAACAGCCAATCAAATCCCCATCAATGGAAAATGAACCCGCCCCATACCCATGCTGATTGGTCCTTGTGCAAGTATAACGGGTACGTCCTAGTACCCGTCACGAAACTTCGACCATGCCTCGAGTGGGAGTCGAACCCCGAGCGTCTGCTCCGGGGCCAGTATAGCAAACCGCTGCGCCAAGAAGGGAATTCCCCTCTAAGCGCTCGGTTTATCTGCCTCTGGGGAGTGAGTTTTACACACTTCTATGTGCCGTAGTCACACTATCGCGGCACATATCCGTTACACAAGACTAGAAAGCGGGGATCTTAAACACTGATTAAACACCTGCTATCAGAAGAACAGACAGTCAGAGTGACGAGCTACAGAAGACGGCCACACTGATAGTACGAGTGTTGAAGAGGACGAAACGGAACATTTCATTCCCCCGGAATAATTTTTTTTAACTTTTTAGTACCTAAGTACATTTAAAAGTAGAAACTTTTTTTTAAACTTTTAATCAAGTGTGTTTTTTGACACCGGGTGCCAGCGCCGCCAGGCAGATCAGCATCTAAATCGGCAGAACTATGGTATTCAAATGACGCAATTATCACAGAGAATGTGCACCGTACAGCAATATGCCATTTCAAAATCAGCACTGAATACGATTTTCTTTCTTTTTTTTTTTATCAAGGTCGTACGCCCCCTTTTAACAGGGCACACGACCCTGCCTCTGCCCACGACAGTGACCTCGGTAACGGAGACGAGATAGATCTGGGATAATCAATGGTAAGCTACACCAGCATCCGGGCTATTTGAATGAGATTGTCAGTTAGGAACTAGACGGGGGCTTACGATACGAGCTCACGACAACAACGACGACAACAACGACAACAACGCAGCTGTCCATCAATCACCACCAAAAACAAAACAGGAGGGAGAGAGGGAGAGAGAAATGGAAGGAATGAAGAGAGAGAGGGATAAGAGGAGGTTACTTACATGCAGCGAAGCCATTGGGTTAGAGACGGCATGAAATTTAGACAGAGGGCGAGGGGTTAATTAAAGACATTAATATAAAACAACTAAATAAAAAAGTGTAAACCCATACATGTGGTAAGGATCTAGGGGTTAGAGTTAGACACTGAACACAGAGCTGACAATCAAAGACAATGGTTCGAGAGAAGAAGGTTACAGCAGGTCATTACGCTCAGAGATAGTTGGGATAGTTAAAGGAACACGTCAACATGATGTGAAAGACAAGGAAGATAGATACCAATGTGCTCCCTGTGCTTCCAGTAGAAGGCTATCCGGCTGCAAGCTAGCCTAGCTTAGCACAAATTATAATGGAAGCGGATACGTACCAGCTAGCCCAGCTTAAAACTGTTTTTGGCCAACAGCTAGGCTAGCTGGTCCGTATCCGCTTTCATTCATTTGTGCTAAGCTAGTCTAGCTTGCAGTTGGATAGCTTTCTACTCAACGCACAGAGAGGAAACTGGTATCCATCTACTTGTCCGACTCTGGAGAAGACGGCAAGCATAATGTTGGCGTGTTCCATTAAAGGAGACCATTGCGGTTAGAGAGAAAGACTCTGGAATAATTAAAGGAGATTGTTACAAGGAAACGATCATGCAGCATTTACAATACAGGAAGAGACATTTGGGATGTTAGAACAGGCAATATGACAATATCATTATAGTATATTATTGCTAATATACAGTAGTTCTACCTAGTAGCCTACAAGTCATTCTAGAGTAGTCGATTTCACAATGTGGTTTGGCCTGGTGAGCTACTAGCTAGACCGTTTCTATGCTACTAGCTAGACCGTTTCTATGCTACTAGCTAGACCGTTTCTATGCTACTAGCTAGACCGTTTCTATGCTACTAGCTAGACCGTTCCTATGCTACTAGCTAGACCGCTTCTATGCTACTAGCTAGACCGTTCCTATGCTACTAGCTAGACCGCTTCTATGCTACTAGCTAGACCGTTCCTATGCTACTAGCTAGACCGTTCCTATGCTACTAGCTAGACCGTTCCTATGCTACTAGCTAGACCGTTTCTATGCTACTAGCTAGACCGTTCCTGTGCTACTAGCTAGACCGTTTCTATGCTACTAGCTAGACCGCTTCTATGCTACTAGCTAGACCGTTCTATGCTACTAGCTAGACCGCTTCTATGCTACTAGCTAGACCGTTCCTATGCTACTAGCTAGACCGTTCCTATGCTACTAGCTAGACCGTTCCTATGCTACTAGCTAGACCATTTCTATGCTACTAGCTAGACCGTTCCTATGCTACTTTCTAGCTTTGCATCAGTTCTTAGCTCTTGGAGGCAGCATAGCTTTCAATAAGTTACATTTAAAGCATTTTAAGACCTATTTGAGACAACTTTGAATATAATTTAATACCCAGGCCATAGCCTACTGGCAAAAAGGAAAATGACTGAAAGGAGTAAATCCATATGAATTGTTCGAGGAACTGATAGACTATCACCATACTGCTTACTTTGCAGCGTGGACATCACCCCCAAAAACACATTTAAAACGAGATACAGAGAAGTTATGGCAACATAGAAGTAACTTTGTAATCCAATACATTTGTTGAGACCCTTTCCACAACAATCCCGATTTTCAGACTTTTTAAGACCCCGCCGGGACCTGGTTTCAGTTTATGCGAAGGCCAGGCGGCACAACCTCACCGGCCTCTTGCTGCAACCGAGACGTACGTGTGTGTGTGTGTGTGTGTGTGTGTGTGTGTGTGTGTGTGTGTGTGTGTGTGTGTGTGTGTGTGTGTGTGTGTGTGTGTGTGTGTGTACCTGCGTTGTGCTTGGCCAGGTACTTGTCCTTGTACTGTTTCTTCTTCTTACCAAACCAGGTACAGCTGGCCTGCTGCTCCTGTTTGGTCTTCTCCATGGCTATACACGCCACCCGCCTGCAACACACACACACACACACACACACACACACACACACACACACACACACACACACACACAACTTTGAGACGGTGCCCATACTTTCACTTAAGTATCATTTCTGGGTACTTTTTACACTCCTGCATAATATATATATATATATATATATATATATATATATATATATATATATATATATATATATATATATATATATATATATATATATATATATATATATATATATATATATATAAACACCCACCACTCCTGGAGCTCCGGGGATCAAACCCGCGGCGCCGTGCTTGGTGTTCTACCATACAGGTTAGGGGTGTAAAGGTACACGTATCCGTAGCGAACCGTTTCAGTGTGTACCGTACCGTACCGAACGGCTGTGTACCGAACGAACACACCGGTGTGTTTTAACCCCTAACGACCGCCCACCGGGGGCTGTTTTTTTTTTCTTCACAATCTAATAATATAATAATAATTATTATTATTTTCTTTTACAAGTCGATTATTAATTTCAATATAGAATATTCGTTGACGGCCCTACAAGTACAGTTAGTTACTGCACACTACATCGCCCCTGAGTGGAACATGGAAAGCCAAACTTTCCCCCCACTGTACCGAAAACCCGCACCGAACCGTGACTTCAAAACCGAGGTACGTACCGTACCGTGACTTCAAAACCGAGGTACGTACCGAACCGTGACTTCAAAACCGAGGTACGTACCGAACCGTGACTTCAAAACCGAGGTACGTACCGAACCGTGACTTCAAAACCGAGGTACGTACCGAACCGTGACTTCAAAACCGAGGTACGTACCGAACCGTGACTTCAAAACCGAGGTACGTACCGAACCGTGGTCTTTGTGTACCGTTACATATAGGGCTGTCAAAGTTAATGCTTTAACTTTGGAGATTAATAAAAATTATTGAAAGCATTAAAATAAATGTATCTAGATTAATCTATGGAGTGAAAAATCTCCAATCTTAGCGCCGCGGATATAAGAGAGAGGTCTTTAAAGCTGAGTCAACGTTGAGGGTTTTGTTGAACATTTGTATTTCACAGGAGAGACACTGTATTCAAAGAAAGCTATTAAAATAGTCTTTGAGTCTAAATATACTTTATTTGTGTTGATTTTACATTAATTCCATGATTTTACTCAAGTAAATATCTGTTACAAGCTTCGGTCTTAAGTAGAAAAATGCTATTTTTAATCTAGAGTAAAAAAAATGTAATCTATTGACAGCACTATATATATATATATATATATATATATATATAAACACCCACCACTCCTGGAGCTCCGGGGAGGGGATCAGGCCAGCGGTGGCGTGCTTGGTGTTCTCCAGCTTGCCCTGCCACCAGTTGTGGTCGTCCTTGGAGATGACCTGGATGATGTCGCCGACCCGGAAGCGGATGCCGGCCTCCTTGCAGGGGATGAGGTCGTCTCCCGCCGGCTCGTACTCAAACTGAGCGCGCACGTAGATCTGTGGGGGGGGGGGGGGGGGGGGGCATGGGGTTTTTAAGGCGGCGAACGTAGCGGAGGGAGAGAGGGAGGTGGGGGGGGGAGGGACTTCGATGGGGGAGGGAAAGGGGGCGAGAATGCGATTGGTCAAGCCACTGGACAATACAGGAAGAGAGAGGGGGGAAGGGTTTGATTGGACGCCGGGCAGCGGGTCAAAATAGCCGGACGACAGCACTCGTTGTTGGGGAACACAAAAATTAGCGAGCGAGAGAGAGCGAGAGAGAGAGAGAGAGAGAGAGAGAGAGAGAGAGAGAGAGAGAGGGGAAAGAGAGAGAATAAAGAGAGAGAGAGAAGAAAGAGAGAGCGAGAGAAAGAAAGAGAGAGAGAAAGAAAGAAAGAAAGAAAGAAAGAAAGAAAGAAAGAAAGAAAGAAAGAAAGAAAGAAAGAAAGAAAGAAAGAAAGAAAGAGAGAGAGAGAGAGAGAGAGAGAGAGAGAGAGAAAGAGAGAGAAAGAAAGATAGAGAGAAGAAAAAGAGAGAAAGGAGAGAGAGAAGAAAGAGAGAGAGAAGATAGAGAGGGAGAAGCAAGAGATAGAGAGAGAAGAAAGATAGAGAGAAGAAAAAGAGAGAAAGGAGAGAGAAGAAAGAGAGAGAGAAGCAAGAGAGAGAAAGAAGAGAGAGAGAGAGAAGCAAGAGAGAGAGAAGAAAGAGAGCGAGATAAATTAACTGAAAGACTAAAGACAGAAAAAAATCTAAATAAAACAACAAAGCTCTTCACCAGCTGTGTCCATCAGTGCGGTGACCTTTAACCTCCTGTTGCCTCTGTTTAGGTCTCATTTCAGTGGATAGGGTAAAAGCCTATCTAACTAACGATCACTTAAAGGGGCATTTCAACTACCCTGTGGTTCTGTTGTGAGGAGGACGTGTAATCATCTGACATAACACTTCAACTACCCTGTGGTTCTGTTGTGAGGAGGACGTGTAATCATCTGACATAACACTTCAACTACCCTGTGGTTCTGTTGTGAGGAGGACGTGTAATCATCTGACATAACACTTCAACTACCCTGTGGTTCTGTTGTGAGGAGGACGTGTAATCATCTGACATAACACTTCAACTACCCTGTGGTTCTGTTGTGAGGAGGACGTGTAATCATCTGACATAACACTTCAACTACCCTGTGGTTCTGTTGTGAGGAGGACGTGTAATCATCTGACATAACACTTCAACTACCCTGTGGTTCTGTTGTGAGGAGGACGTGTAATCATCTGACATAACACTTCAACTACCCTGTGGTTCTGTTGTGAGGAGGACGTGTAATCATCTGACATAACACTTCAACTACCCTGTGGTTCTGTTGTGAGGAGGACGTGTAATCATCTGACATAACACTTCAACTACCCTGTGGTTCTGTTGTGAGGAGGACGTGTAATCATCTGACATAACACTTCAACTACCCTGTGGTTCTGTTGTGAGGAGGACGTGTAATCATCTGACATAAGATCTCGCCAAGCTGCAGCGGGTGATTCGCTCCGCGGAGAGGGTGGTCGGCTGTCCCCACTCCCTCAGGTCCCTGCACGACTCCAGGGCGCTGAAGAGGGCGAGGAAGATCATGGCCGACCCCTCCCACCCCGGACACGGCCTCTTCTCCCTGCTCCCCTCTGGACCCCTCCCTCCCACAGCCTCTTCACCCTGCTCCCCTCTGGACCCCTCCCTCCCTCCCACAGCCTCTTCACCCTGCTCCCCTCTGGACCCCTCCCACCCCGGTCACAGCCTCTTCACCCTGCTCCCCTCTGGACCCCCCCCTCCCTCCCACAGCCTCTTCACCCTGCTCCCCTCTGGACCCCTGTTTTTTCATCCGTACATTTCCGTATTTATACCGTTTTGAATAGAGTATGGTTTGGGTGTTTTTCAGTCATTCCAGGAAAAAGACGAGAAAAAGGCATTTTACTGTAATCCAGTCATCACGTTGTAATTTTTCGGCTGATTATCTAATCATCCTGAAATCAACGCTAGATTATCATTATCGTCTCCTCGTCCATACATGAAATGACCGTCGTAGCGGGCCCCCCCCCCCCCCCCCACCGCAGCCAACGGTAAACAGCCATACACGGTCCACACAGATAGCTGTGATCGCGGTAGAAATAAATGTCAGATGAACGATCAAATTTATATATAATGTTCTTACCTTGTATCTGATGTAGTGCAAAAGAGATAATCCAAATATCTGATCGCAATTCCAAATAATGCTCGTGGAGGTCCGCACCACACTACCGACCGTTTCACAATGACGGGCGGGCGGGTGGGCGGAGTTACTGTTCGATGCCATCGTTGTATAGAACTGGCTCGCCTGAGTATTTAAACCCCGCCCGCCCAGCTCAGATCGGCTCCTAAAACACAACAGCCCATTTTCAATGAGATGCAATAGCTCCGCCTGGCAGTAGAGGGCGGTGTTGACCGTCTGCCAGCTCAGACAGGCTCTGAAGGGTATACCAGCGGCTGCAGCTATGAATTATGAATAGATATAGCGAATATAAACAAAATAACGATCCCAAAAACGAGTAAACTCGTTTCTGGCGTTGAACGCATGGCGGGCAATAACGAGTAAACTCGTTCTTGGCGCAGAAACGGTTAAAGGAATCTGAATTTTAATCTGTGTCTCAAGAACTCATTAACCCCCCCCCCCCCGCCCTCCTCTGTGTGTTGTAGTCTGAGCTCTCAAGACAGAGAACACGGCGGTAAGGTTCATTATCACATGTCCTCTTCACAACCGAATGACGGGACTCGGGTTATAAAGTGACGAAATGCCCCTTTAATACCAAGCCCTCTCATGTAACACTCAAAAGGTTTTTATACTTGTAGAGTTTGTTTCTGTGACATTTGCGGCAGCGTTTGTAGAGTAAAGGCTGATTATAGACGCCCACGCATGTCTTTATCTGCAGCGGTGGCAGCTTTGAACATTTATAGTTCCAAGCGACCTTTTTGCTCATCTCTCCATCCACTTGTGGGGCTGTGTCGCTCCTACATGCAGCTACATCTGTGGAGAGACCTCACCTGTGTCTCCTCTACTCTGTCTCCTCTCAGCCTTCCTACTGTCTCAATAAAGAACCTTCTCTCCTGTGTCTCCTCTACTCTGTCTCCCTCTCAGCCTTCCTACTGTCTCAATAAAGAACCTTCTCTCCTGTGTCTCCTCTACTCTGTCTCCCTCTCAGCCTTCCTACTGTCTCAATAAAGAACCGTCTCTCCTGTGTCTCCTCTACTCTGTCTCCCTCTCAGCCTTCCTACTGTCTCAATAAAGAACCTTCTCTCCTGTGTCTCCCCTACTCTGTCTCCCTCTCAGCCTTCCTACTGTCTCAATAAAGAACCTTCTCTCCTGTGTCTCCCCTACTCTGTCTCCCTCTCAGCCTTCCTACTGTCTCAATAAAGAACCTTCTCTCCTGTGTCTCCTCTACTCTGTCTCCCTCTCAGCCTTCCTACTGTCTCAATAAAGAACCGTCTCTCCTGTGTCTCCTCTACTCTGTCTCCCTCTCAGCCTTCCTACTGTCTCAATAAAGAACCTTCTCTCCTGTGTCTCCCCTACTCTGTCTCCCTCTCAGCCTTCCTACTGTCTCAATAAAGAACCTTCTCTCCTGTGTCTCCTCTACTCTGTCTCCCTCTCAGCCTTCCTACTGTCTCAATAAAGAACCTTCTCTCCTGTGTCTCCTCTACACTGTCTCCCTCTCAGCCTTCCTACTGTCTCAATAAAAAACCTTCTCTCCTGTGTCTCCTCTACTCTGTCTCCCTCTCTGCCTTCCTACTGTCTCAATAAAGAACCTTCTCTCCTGTGTCTCCTCTACTCTGTCTCCCTCTCAGCCTTCCTACTGTCTCAATAAAGAACCTTCTCTCCTGTGTCTCCTCTACTCTGTCTCCCTCTCAGCCTTCCTACTGTCTCAATAAAGAACCTTCTCTCCTGTCTCCTCTACTCTGTCTCCCTCTCAGCCTTCCTACTGTCTCAATAAAGAACCTTCTCTCCTGTCTCCTCTACTCTGTCTCCCTCTCAGCCTTCCTACTGTCTCAATAAAGAACCTTCTCTCCTGTGTCTCCTCTACTCTGTCTCCCTCTCAGCCTTCCTACTGTCTCAATAAAGAACCTTCTCTCCTGTGTCTCCTCTACTCTGTCTCCCTCTCAGCCTTCCTACTGTCTCAATAAAAAACCTTCTCTCCTGTGTCTCGTCTACTCTGTCTCCCTCTCAGCCTTCCTACTGTCTCAATAAAGAACCTTCTCTCCTGTGTCTCCTCTACTCTGTCTCTCTCTCAGCCTTCCTACTGTCTCAATAAAGAACCTTCTCTCCTGTGTCTCCTCTACTCTGTCTCCCTCTCAGCCTTTCTACTGTCTCAATAAAGAACCTTCTCTCCTGTGTCTCCTCTACTCTGTCTCCCTCTCAGCCTTCCTACTGTCTCAATAAAGAACCTTCTCTCCTGTGTCTCCTCTACTCTGTCTCCCTCTCAGCCTTCCTACTGTCTCAATAAAGAACCTTCTCTCCTGTGTCTCCTCTACTCTGTCTCCCTCTCAGCCTTCCTACTGTCTCAATAAAGAACCTTCTCTCCTGTGTCTCCTCTACTCTGTCTCCCTCTCAGCCTTCCTACTGTCTCAATAAAGAACCTTCTCTCCTGTGTCTCCTCTACTCTGTCTCCCTCTCAGCCTTCCTACTGTCTCAATAAAGAACCTTCTCTACTCTGTCTCCCTCTCAGCCTTCCTACTGTCTCAATAAAGAACCTTCTCTCCTGTGTCTCCTCTACTCTGTCTCCCTCTCAGCCTTCCTACTGTCTCAATAAAGAACCTTCTCTCCTGTGTCTCCTCTACTCTGTCTCCCTCTCAGCCTTCCTACTGTCTCAATAAAGAACCTTCTCTCCTGTGTCTCCCCTACTCTGTCTCCCTCTCAGTCTTCCTACTGTCTCAATAAAGACACAAATATTAAGGGGAGAGGACTTCCCACTCTCCAAAAAACACACAAATGATGTCCTAATAGTAAGAAGTAAACGTGGACCAAAAGCTGTAACCCTGGCGACACAGTTCCACTGAAAAAGGTCCAAGATAAGAACAAAACATAAAACCTTCCCTTTAAGAACCAAACATGGAGGCTACATTTAGCTAAGCTAGCGTGGGATCTACACACCACTACAATGACCTGGCAATGTGCATGTCTACTGGGCAATGAGAGCAGTGCGGGGGGGGGGGGGGGGGGGGGGGGGGGCGGAGCCAGGGGGGGCGGAGCCAGGATGTAGTTCTACAACGAGGTCGTCCGCTCTGGGACGGCTTACCTTGATGGACAATTTGTCCGTGATGGCAGAGCGGGAGATCTATAGGGTTAAGAGCATCACACACACACTTACACACAGGTCATCACACACACACACACTTACACACAGGTCATCACACACACACACACACTTACACACAGGTCATCACACACACACACACTTACACACAGGTCATCACACACACACACACACTTACACACAGGTCATCACACACACACACACACACACTTACACACAGGTCATCACACACACACACACACTTAAGGCCTCTGCATGCTACAGAAACTTCAAAGCAACTTCAACACAACATCGACAAAGCAACGGTGTTGCAGACACATTACCTTTATGCTTCTGCAAAATCAACGCGCAGCCTATGATGCAACAAAATGTACCCCGGATGTGCGGCTCGAGCGCGCCCAGCCCGCCTGAATACTTTGGGCAGCCGAAGGTGCGCAATTACAAACGGATTTCCCTTCTCAACCATACATCGTTAGTATAATAATAGCCCTGTTTATGTTTGTTTTCGCTTGTGTTCTTGTATATAGTGTAATATAGTTATATCGCCACATCAACCCAGTCCATCCCCATTGTTTCCCCAATCTCCTTCCACGGATTCATCGTCATAATGCTATCCTTGTAGTCTTTAGACCCGCTATTATATAAATGTTTGTACTTTCGGACCTCCTCTGCAATACGTTCCTGCATTTGATTCATTTTAAACAAACAATTAAACAAGTGTAATGAAACAATACACTAGCTATCGAGCTCCTGTCAGAAAGTTTTCTTTTGGTCTCGAGCTCCTGTCAGAAAGTTTTCTTTTGGTCTCGAGCCAGGAAAACACTAGAAGTGACAGACAGCCCCGCCCCCATTCACTACCAACCAATCACTGCTACGCAATACCAACGCAACGGGTCTTTAGATTAGATTTTGGAGACAGGTACGCAACATCCTCGCAACACAGTCTACAAGACTGTCTGCAACAAGCGCGCTGAAATCGCGCCGATGTTGTGTTGAAGTTGCTTTGAATTTGCTGTAGCATGTAGAGGCCTTTACACACAGGTCATCACACACACACACTTAAACACGGGTCATCACACACACACACACACTTACACACAGGTCATCACACACACACACACACACTTAAACACGGGTCATCACACACACACACACACACTTACACACTTACACACAGGTCATCACAGACACACACACACACACACACACTTACACACAGGTCATCACACACACACACACACACACACACACACACACACACACACACACACACACACACACACTTACACACAGGTCATCACACACACACACACACACACACACACACACACACACACACACACACACACACACACTTACACACAGGTCATCACACACACACACACACACACACACACACACTTACACACAGGTCATCACACACACACACACACTTACACACTTACACACAGGTCATCACACACACACACACACACACACTTACACACAGGTCATCACACACACACACACACACACACACACTTACACACAGGTCATCACACACACACACACACACACACACACACACACACACACACACACACACACTTACACACAGGTCATCACACACACACACACACACACACACACACACACACACACACACACACACACACACACACACACATACACACACACACACACACAGGTCATCACACACACACACACACACACACACACATACACACACACACACACACACAGGTCATCACACACACACACACACACACACACACACACACACACACACACACACACACACACACACACACACACATACACACACACACACACACACACAGGTCATCACACACACACACACACACACACATACACACACACACACACACACAGGTCATCACACACACACACACACACACACACACACACACACATACACACACACACACACACACAGGTCATCACACACACACACACACACACACACATACACACACACACACACACACAGGTCATCACACACACACACACACACACACACACACACACACACACACACACACACACACACACACACACACACACACACACACGCAGTAGAAGCCCCCGAGGGACACCAACAGTGTAAGGAGCCGTGTGATTGGACGACGGACAATGGGTGGATGGGTGGGATGAGGGTTTGGAGGTCAGGGGTCAGAGCAGTGTTTCAGCAGCACTAGGGGGGCCGCTGGCCTAGACGTAGAGAGGGGGGCTCCGGGTCTGCAGTGGTTGAGGGGGCTATTCTCTCCTCCACGTGAGAGCAAGCTAAACAAGGACATGCCTGGCTCAAGGGCAGGGGGCCAATCACAGCGCTTGTGGGGCAGTGTAGCTGGGGATCAATAAACAACAACATCTCATCTTATTGGCACTGATCACACTATTATTCTATTAGATATTGATTCAATGTAAAAATTAGGGATGTCGGGGCACACACCTACACACACACCTACACACACCTACACACACCTACACACACCTACACACACACACACACCTACACACACCTACACACACACACACACCTACACACACACACACACCTACACACACCTACACACACACACACACACACCTACACACACACACACACACCTACACACACACCTACACACACACCTACACACACACCTACACACACACCTACACACACACCTACACACACACCTACACACACACCTACACACACACCTACACACACCTACACACACCTACACACACACACACACCTACACACACACACACCTACACACACCTACACACACCTACACACACACACACACACACCTACACACACACCTACACACACACCTACACACACACCTACACACACACACACACACACCTACACACACACACACACACCTACACACACACCTACACACACACCTACACACACACACACCTACACACACACACACACCTACACACACACACACACCTACACACACACACACACACACACCTACACACACACACACACACACACACCTACACACACACACACACACCTACACACACACACACACCTACACACACACCTACACACACCTACACACA
>NW_028173144.1:0-10000 GCF_963971535.1 Notolepis coatsorum
TGTGGATCCTCACGTGAATCGGTACTCGGTACTACCGACGTGATTCGGGTCGGTACCCATCCCTAATGAAAACCATGGTGAGCAGCAGTCAGCCAATCGGAGGCCATCGTCTGATGACATCACACGTACAGGGATCCCAGGATGGGGTGAACCCCCCCCCTATCAGAGATCTATACTCTCACAGTACTGTAGGTCCATATCAGAGATCTATACTCTCACTGTACTGTAGCTCCACTGTGAATGGAGGCATGTGACTGTGGCATGCCTCTGGCTCTAGAGGCCCCGTTATGTAATCAATACATAACTGCCCCGTTATGTAATCAATACATAACCAGGCGGCACTGGCTTCCCCCGCTACGTACTGTACGGGCACGAGTCTGTTTGTACAACTACTGTCACCTGGGGGCCAAGGGCTTTTACAGGAAGGCTGTTATACGTATAATATGTATTCTACAGTAAGGCTGTTATACATACAGTATGTATTCTACAGTAAGGCTGTTATACGTATAATATGTATTCTACAGTAAGGCTGTTATACGTATAATATGTATTCTACAGTAAGGCTGTTATACATACAGTATGTATTCTACAGTAAGGCTGTTATACATACAGTATGTATTCTACAGTAAGGCTGTTATACGTATAGTATGTATTCTACAGTAAGGCTGTTATATGTATAATATGTATTCTACAGTAAGGCTGTTGTATATAGTGTATTCTACAGTAAGGCTGTTATACGTATAATATGTAGTCTACAGTAAGGCTGTTATATATATATAATATGTATTCTACAGTAAGGCTGTTATACGTATAATATGTATTCTACAGTAAGGCTGTTATATATATATAATATGTATTCTACAGTAAGGCTGTTATACATACAGTATGTATTCTACAGTAAGGCTGTTATACGTATAATATGTATTCTACAGTAAGGCTGTTATACATACAGTATGTATTCTACAGTAAGGCTGTTATACGTATAATATGTATTCTACAGTAAGGCTGTTATACATACAGTATGTATTCTACAGTAAGGCTGTTATACGTATAATATGTATTCTACAGTAAGGCTGTTATACATACAGTATGTATTCTACAGTAAGGCTGTTATACGTATAATATGTATTCTACAGTAAGGCTGTTATATATATAATATGTATTCTACAGTAAGGCTGTTATACATACAGTATGTATTCTACAGTAAGGCTGTTATACATACAGTATGTATTCTACAGTAAGGCTGTTATACATACAGTATGTATTCTACAGTAAGGCTGTTATACGTATAGTATGTATTCTACAGTAAGGCTGTTATACGTATAATATGTATTCTACAGTAAGGCTGTTATACATACAGTATGTATTCTACAGTAAGGCTGTTATATATATAATATGTATTCTACAGTAAGGCTGTTATACGTATAATATGTATTCTACAGTAAGGCTGTTATACATACAGTATGTATTCTATAGTAAGGCTGTTATACGTATAATATGTATTCTACAGTAAGGCTGTTATACGTATATTATGTATTCTACAGTAAGGCTGTTATATGTATATTATGTATTCTACAGTAAGGCTGTTATACGTATAATATGTATTCTACAGTAAGGCTGTTATACGTATAGTATGTATTCTACAGTAAGGCTGTTATACGTATAGTATGTATTCTACAGTAAGGCTGTTATATGTATAATATGTATTCTACAGGAAGGCTGTTATACATACAGTATGTATTCTACAGTAAGGCTGTTATACATATAGTATGTATTCTACAGTAAGGCTGTTATACATACAGTATGTATTCTACAGTACATTTACATTTACATTTAGTCATTTAGCTGACGCTTTTATCCAAAGCGACTTACAAGTTCTGTACGACAAGCCATCAGGAAGGGCACAACTCTATCAGCTGAGTAACAATGTTCATCAAAGTGTTGAGTGCTACAGTGTAGGTTAGTTTATTAGGACAAGTGCATGACAGTACGGTTAGTTAGGGTTAGATTTTTTTATTTTATTTTTTTTTTATTTTTTTTTTATTTATTTTTTTATTTTTTTATTCAGATAATGGTTGAAGAAGTGCGTCTTTAGTCGACGGCGAAAGATTGGACGTGATTCGGCTGTCCTAACTGGGGTGGGTAGTTCATTCCACCATTGTGGGGCAAGGACTGAGAATAGGCGACTTCTCTTTGATGACCCTCCCGGAGCTTGGATAGGAGTAGGTCTGAGGCGGCCAGAAGATGCAGAGCGTAGGGGTCTTGAGGGTGTGTAGTTAGAGACCATTGACCGGAGGTAGGCGGGAGCGGTTCCCTTTGCCGCACGGTATGCTAGGTCGAGGGCCTTGAAGCGGATTCGTGCAGCAATGGGGAGCCAGTGCAGGTCCCTAAGAAGTGGGGTGACATGGGCCGACTTCGGTAGGTTTGAGATCAGGCGGGCCGCTGCGTTCTGAATGAGTTGAAGAGGCTTAGTGGCAGTGGCCGGGAGGCCAGCGAGCAGTGCGTTGCAGTAGTCGAGGCGGGAGATGACTGTTGATTGGACGAGGAGTTGGGTGGCTTCTTTTGTCAGGAAGGGGCGTATCCTTCTGACGTTGCTCAGGAGGAATCGGCAGGTTCTGGTCGTCGCTGCGATGTGAGCAGAGAAGTTCAACTGGTCGTCGAGGACAACACCAAGGTTCTTGGCGGTCGGGGACGCAGTCACAGCTGTATTCTCGACTGTGATTGAAAGGTCGGTTAGGGGGGAGGATTTGGCCGGCAGGTGGAGCAATTCTGTTTTGCTTAGGTTCAGTTTGAGGTGGTTTGGACGTCATCCAGGCTGAGATGTCGGACAGACAGGCCGAGATCCGCTCAGAGACGTGGATATCTGAGGGAGGGAAGGAGAGGAAGAGTTGAGTATCGTCGGCATAACAATGGTAGGAGAAGCCATGAGACGTGATAATGTTACCCAGTGATTTAGTGTAGAGGGAGAAGAGAAGGGGTCCTAAAACCGAGCCCTGGGGGACACCCGTCCGCAGGGGGCGGGTGGCCGACAGGGTCCCTCTCCATGACACTTGGTAGGAGCGGTCATTGAGGTATGATGACAGCCATGTCAGCGCAGAGCCAGCCACTCCCATTCCTGCGAGGGGCCGCAAGGAGGATCTGGTGGTTGACTGTGTCGAAGGCTGCAGATAGATCTAGGAGAATCAGGACAGAGGAGAGGCCTTTCGCTTTTGCTAAGTGAAGTGCCTCTGTGACCGCAATGAGGGCTGTCTCTGTGGAGTGACCAGTCCTGAAGCCTGACTGATTAGGGTCTAGGAGGTCATTCTGTAAGAGATAAGCAGTAAGTTGGTTGGATACAGCACGTTCAAGTGTTTTAGAAAGGAAGGAGAGAAGAGAGACAGGACGGTAGTTGCCAGTAAGGCTGTTATACATATAGTATGTATTCTACAGTAAGGCTGTTATACGTATAATATGTATTCTACAGTAAGGCTGTTATACATACAGTATGTATTCTACAGTAAGGCTGTTATACGCCAAGCTTCTTTTCGTGGTACTGTACAGTAATGTACTTGTATGATGACAATAAATGTGAACCTCATCTAATGTAAGACAAGGGGGGCGGTGACTGTGAAACTAACTCCTCACCTCATCTAATGTAAGACAAGGGGGGCGGTGACTGTGAAACTAACTCCTCACCTCATCTAATGTAAGACAAGGGGGGCGGTGACTGTGAAACTAACTCATCACCTCATCTAATGTAAGACAAGGGGGGCGGTGACTGTGAAACTAACTCCTCACCTCATCTAATGTAAGACAAGGGGGACGGTGACTGTGAAACTAACTCCTCACCTCATCTAATGTAAGACAAGGGGGGCAGTGACTGTGAAACTAACTCCTCACCTCATCTAATGTAAGACAAGGGGGGCAGTGACTGTGAAACTAACTCCTCACCTCATCTAATGTAAGACAAGGGGGCAGTGACTGTGAAACTAACTCCTCACCTCATCTAATGTAAGACAAGGGGGACGGTGACTGTGAAACTAACTCCTCACCTCATCTAATGTAAGACAAGGGGGGCGGTGACTGTGAAACTAACTCCTCACCTCATCTAATGTAAGACAAGGGGGGCAGTGACTGTGAAACTAACTCCTCACCTCATCTAATGTAAGACAAGGGGGGCGGTGACTGTGAAACTAACTCCTCACCTCATCTAATGTAAGACAAGGGGGGCGGTGACTGTGAAACTAACTCCTCACCTCATCTAATGTAAGACAAGGGGGGCAGTGACTGTGAAACTAACTCCTCACCTCATCTAATGTAAGACAAGGGGGGCAGTGACTGTGAAACTAACTCCTCACCTCAGCGTGACCTCCTGTAGTCAGCAGCTTGTTGCAGCGATCACACTTCAGACACAACTTGTGCCAATCCTTCCCCAGAGATGACACCTTCTCAGCTGTAGGGAGGGAGAGAGAGAGAGAGAGAGATGGAGACGGAGAGAGAGAGAGAGAGAGAGAGAGAGAGAGAGAGAGAGACAGAGGACAGAGAGAGAGACAGAGGACAGAGAGAGAGAGAGAGAGAGAGAGAGAGAGAGAGAGAGAGAGAGAGAGAGAGAAGAGAGAGACAGACAGACAGAGGGAGGGAGACAGACAGAGACAGAGAGATAAGAGGGGGGAGAGAGAGAAAATGAGAGCATGGTATGAGTTAAAACATTGGGATAAAAGCAGCATTTATACCGTTTGACTCTAAACAATCGTCTCTTCTCCCTCCCATTGTGTCGGCCTTTGTGTTCCACATACTGTGCCGTTCAGCCTCGACACACAGAGGGAGAATTATGTGACCTTCATTGCTTCACCCTCCACAGAATAAAGACCAGCCTATCCGCGTGTGTCTGTGTGTGTGTGTGTATGTCTCTGTGTATGTGTGTCTCTGTGTGTGTATGTCTCTGTGTATGTATGTCTCTGTGTGTGTATGTCTCTGTGTATGTGTGTGTATGTCTCTGTGTGTATGTATCTGTGTGTGTATGTCTCTGTGTGTGTGCGTGTGTGTATCTGTGCGTGTGTATGTCTCTGTGTGTATATGTATGTCTGTGTGTGTGTGTGTGTGTGTGTGTGCCACTGTGACCCGGCGTGTCCTGGTCATAACGATGCAGTGGATTGCTTGTTGTATCTCTCACACACACACACACACAGGATGCCGCGATGATGTCATACACTGGTAGACAAGACAGTGGCGTGAGTCCCCGGCCAGCTGGGACCATGGGGGTACCCCCACAGCTAACCTAGATTTCTTTGTGTAACCCCCCCACCCACCTTCCTCCCCCCCCCCCCCCCCCCCCAGCCTCCCAGACCGGCCGCTTCCCCTGGACCAGAGAGAGAGAGAGAGGCCCTAATGATACCTCTCTCTCTCTCTCTCTCTCCAGTTATAGCTGCCTGCCGGTGGTACGTCTCTGGTGCCGCCACACAATGGGGCCCGTGGGGCGCGGCGGGCGGGGGGGGGGGCCCTTCTCTCCAGAGGAAGCCCCTTTTAGTGGCCAAGGCAGGAGGGGGACAATCAGCCAGACACTCCACTTCCTCTGGACACGCACACGCACACACCGCTTTTCATTTCATTTAAAACTCAAAAGGCAACTGAGGTTTTCCCTCATTTACACACAGTCACGTCGAGTGTGTACATGTATACAGAAATGACCAAACAAATAAAAAGACATAATCACACAGCATGTAAAATCCCAACAATAAGACAACAAGACAAGTCAAAGAGCGAGGATAACAAATAAATGAAGACGTCGTACAACTTGATTGACAAAGGTTTTAATCTCTGCAACAGAGGGGAGAATCTCAAGCTTTAAGGACCGTTGGAGTTCATTCCATGAGCTGGAGGGGCATCATAGCAACATGTAGATTCACCTGTTCAGAGCAAACTGGACCTTAAGGACCAGCCAGTCACTAGAACGAGTTCTATAGGTTCCAACATTCCATTTCCAATAATGATGTAGTATAAGGAGGTAGCTTATCAATAATGATGTAGTATAAGGAGGTAGCTTACCAATAATGATGTAGTATAAGGAGGTAGCTTACCAATAATGATGTAGTATAAGGAGGTAGCTTACCAATAATAATGTAGTATAAGGAGGCAGCTTACCAATAATGATGTAGTATAAGGAGGTAGCTTACCAATAATGATGTAGTATAAGGAGGTAGCTTACCAATAATGATGTAGTATAAGGAGGTAGCTTACCAATAATGATGTAGTATAAGGAGGTAGCTTACCAATAATGATGTAGTATAAGGAGGTAGCTTACCAATAATGATGTAGTATAAGGAGGCAGCTTACCAATAATGATGTAGTATAAGGAGGCAGCTTACCAATAATGATGTAGTATAAGGAGGTAGCTTACCAATAATGATGTAGTATAAGGAGGTAGCTTACCAATAATGATGTGGTATAAGGAGGTAGCTTACCAATAATGATGTAGTATAATGAGGTAGCTTACCAATAATGATGTAGTATAAGGAGGTAGCTTACCAATAATGATGTAGTATAAGGAGGTAGCTTACCAATAATGATGTAGTATAAGGAGGTAGCTTACCAATAATGATGTGGTATAAGGAGGTAGCTTACCAATAATGATGTAGTATAAGGAGGTAACTTACCAATAATGATGTAGTATAAGGAGGTAGCTTACCAATAATGATGTAGTATAAGGAGGTAGCTTACCAATAATGATGTAGTATAAGGAGGTAGCTTACCAATAATGTAGTATAAGGAGGTAGCTTACCAATAATGATGTAGTATAAGGAGGTATCTTACCAATAATGATGTAGTATAAGGAGGTAGCTTACCAATAATGATGTAGTATAAGGAGGTAGTTTACCAATAATGATGTAGTATAAGGAGGTAGCTTAACCAATAATGATGTAGTATAAGGAGGTAGCTTACCAATAATGATGTAGTATAAGGAGGTAGCTTACCAATAATGATGTAGTATAAGGAGGTAGCTTACCAATAATGATGTAGTATAAGGAGGTAGTTTACCAATAATGATGTAGTATAAGGAGGTAGCTTACCAATAATGATGTAGTATAAGGAGGTAGCTTACCAATAATGATGTGGTATAAGGAGGTAGCTTACCAATAATGATGTAGTATAAGGAGGTAGCTTACCAATAATGATGTAGTATAAGGAGGTAGCTTACCAATAATGATGTAGTATAAGGAGGTAGCTTACCAATAATGATGTAGTATAAGGAGGTAGCTTACCAATAATGATGTAGTATAAGGAGGTAGTTTACCAATAATGATGTAGTATAAGGAGGTAGCTTACATTTACATTTACATTTAGTCATTTAGCTGACGCTTTTATCCAAAGCGACTTACAAGTTCTGTACAACAAGACAGCAAGAAGGGTACAACTCTATCAGCTGAGTAACAATGTTCATCAAGTGTTGCGTGTTACAGTGTAGGTTAGTTTATTAGGACAAGTGCATGACAGTAAGGTTAGTCAGGGTATTTTTTTTTTTTTTTTTTTTTAATCATTTCAGATAATGGTTGAAGAAGTGAGTCTTTAGTCGACGGCGAAAGATTGGACGGGATTCGGCTGTCCTAACTGGGATGGGTAGTTCATTCCACCATTGTGGGGCAAGGACTGAGAATAGGCGGCTTCTCTTTGATGACCCTCCGGGAGCTTGGATAGGAGTAGGTCTGAGGCGGCCAGAAGATGCAGAGCGTAGGGGTCTTGAGGGTGTGTAGTTAGAGACCATTGACCGGAGGTAGGCGGGAGCGGTTCCCTTTGCTGCACGGTATGCTAGGTCGAGGGCCTTGAAGCGGATACGTGCAGCAATGGGGAGCCAGTGCAGGTCCCTAAGAAGTGGGGTGACATGGGCCGACTTCGGTAGGTTTGATATCAGGCGGGCCGCTGCGTTTTGAATGAGTTGAAGAGGCTTGGTGGCAGTGGCCGGGAGGCCAGCTAGCAGTGCGTTGCAGTAGTCGAGGCGGGAGATGACTGTTGATTGGATGAGGAGTTGGGTGGCTTCTTTTGTCAGGAAGGGGCGTATCCTTCTGACGTTGCTCAGGAGGAATCTGCAGGTTCTGGTTGTCGCTGCGATGTGAGCAGAGAAGTTCAACTGGTCGTCGAGGACAACACCAAGGTTCTTGGCGGTTAACCAATAATGATGTAGTATAAGGAGGTAGCTTACCAATAATGATGTAGTATAAGGAGGTAGCTTACCAATAATGATGTAGTATAAGGAGGTAGCTTACCAATAATGATGTGGTATAAGGAGGTAGCTTACCAATAATGATGTAGTATAAGGAGGTAGCTTACCAATAATGATGTAGTATAAGGAGGTAGCTTACCAATAATGATGTGGTATAAGGAGGTAGCTTACCAATAATGATGTAGTATAAGGAGGTAGCTTACCAATAATGATGTAGTATAAGGAGGTAGCTTACCAATAATGATGTAGTATAAGGAGGTAGCTTACCAATAATGATGTGGTATAAGGAGGTAGCTTACCAATAATGATGTGGTATAAGGAGGTAGCTTACCAATAATGATGTAGTATAAGGAGGTAGCTTACCAATAATGATGTAGTATAAGGAGGTAACTTACCAATAATGATGTAGTATAAGGAGGTAGCTTACCAATAATGATGTAGTATAAGGAGGTAGCTTACCAATAATGTAGTATAAGGAGGTAGCTTACCAATAATGATGTAGTATAAGGAGGTATCTTACCAATAATGATGTAGTATAAGGAGGTAGCTTACCAATAATGATGTAGTATAAGGAGGTAGTTTACCAATAATGATGTAGTATAAGGAGGTAGCTTAACCAATAATGATGTAGTATAAGGAGGTAGCTTACCAATAATGATGTAGTATAAGGAGGTAGCTTACCAATAATGATGTAGTATAAGGAGGTAGCTTACCAATAATGATGTAGTATAAGGAGGTAGCTTACCAATAATGATGTAGTATAAGGAGGTAGCTTACCAATAATGATGTAGTATAAGGAGGTAGCTTACCAATAATGATGTAGTATAAGGAGGTAGCTTACCAATAATGATGTAGTATAAGGAGGTAGCTTACCAATAATGTAGTATAAGGAGGTAGCTTACCAATAATGATGTAGTATAAGGAGGTATCTTACCAATAATGATGTAGTATAAGGAGGTAGCTTACCAATAATGATGTAGTATAAGGAGGTAGCTTACCAATAATGATGTAGTATAAGGAGGTAGCTTACCAATAATGATGTAGTATAAGGAGGTAGCTTACCAATAATGATGTGGTATAAGGAGGTAGCTTACCAATAATGATGTAGTATAAGGAGGTATCTTACCAATAATGATGTAGTATAAGGAGGTAGCTTACCAATAATGATGTAGTATAAGGAGGTAGCTTACCAATAATGATGTAGTATAAGGAGGTAGCTTACCAATAATGATGTAGTATAAGGAGGTAGCTTACCAATAATGATGTGGTATAAGGAGGTAGCTTACCAATAATGATGTGGTATAAGGAGGTAGCTTACCAATAATGATGTAGTATAAGGAGGTAGCTTACCAATAATGTAGTATAAGGAGGTAGCTTACCAATAATGATGTAGTATAAGGAGGTATCTTACCAATAATGATGTAGTATAAGGAGGTAGCTTACCAATAATGATGTAGTATAAGGAGGTAGTTTACCAATAATGATGTAGTATAAGGAGGTAGCTTAACCAATAATGATGTAGTATAAGGAGGTAGCTTACCAATAATGATGTAGTATAAGGAGGTAGCTTACCAATAATGATGTAGTATAAGGAGGTAGCTTATCAATAATGATGTAGTATAAGGAGGTAGCTTATCAATAATGATGTAGTATAAGGAGGTAGCTTACCAATAATGATGTAGTATAAGGAGGCAGCTTACCAATAATGATGTAGTATAAGGAGGTATCTTACCAATAATGATGTAGTATAAGGAGGTAGCTTATCAATAATGATGTAGTATAAGGAGGTAGCTTACCAATAATGAT
>NW_028173143.1:0-1000 GCF_963971535.1 Notolepis coatsorum
AGCCCTTGTTGTCCTTTTTGGTTTGGCATGGATGAGAGTTTGGGGAAAATATGCCCCGGGGGTTTCAGCAACGGGCCTCAGAATATTAGCTCCATAATGGGCATCAATGTAGGCCTTATAGCTCCGTAATGGGCCTCAAAGTAGGCCTTATAGCTCCATAATGGGCTTCGTGAAGAGAGCAGCTCCGTGACCGGGCCTCGTCGTTAAAGAGGAGCCTCACCTACAGCGCCACAATGGGCCTCATCTAGAGGAGCTACGCCATGTGGCTCATCAGGGATTCTCCCAGTGAAGGAGCTGCGCAACAGGCCTCGTAAGTAGTGGAGCATCACCGCCTACAGAAGGGCTCTGCAACGGCGTCCATCAATATACAGTAGGTCTTTGATTTATACAGGTCTTTTGATTAGGCCTGTATAAAGACAGTATTTCACTTTGATTAGACCTCTATAGAGACACTATTTCACTTTGATTAGGCCTGTATAAAGAGACTATTTCACTTTGATTAGGCCTGTATAAAGAGACTATTTCACTTTGATTAGACCTGTATAAAGAGCCTATTTCACTTTGATTAGGCCTGTATAAAGAGCCTATTTCACTTTGATTAGACCTGTATAAAGAGACTATTTCACTTTGATTAGACCCTCTATAAAGACACTATTTCACTTTGATTAGGGCCTGTATAAAGAGCCTATTTCACTTTGATTAGACCTGTATAAAGAGACTATTTCACTTTGATTAGACCTGTATAAAGACACTATTTCACTTTGATTAGGCCTGTATAAAGAGACTATTTCACTTTGATTAGACCTGTATAAAGAGACTATTTCACTTTGATTAGACCTGTATAAAGACAGTATTACACTTTGATTTAGGGGTGCACCGATATATCGGTCGGGTATCGGTATCGGCCAATAAGTGCCTTGTTGACCGCTATCGGCCTATCGGCCGATAAGCTCAAATGTGCCGATAGCAGTCGCCGATAAATACCCATCAATTTGTGTAG